>NC_090754.1:85883448-86117969 GCF_036898095.1 Palaemon carinicauda
GTTTTCAGGCATCCTGACATCTAAGATCATTGACGCCGATATCATTTAGTCTATATATATATATATATATATATATATATATATATATATATATATATATATAGATATATATATATATATATATATATATATATATATATATATATATATATATATATATATATATATATATATTATATATATATATATATATATATATATATATATCTATATATATATATATATATATATATATATATATATATATATATCAAAAAGTAAAAGAATATTCAATTAAAACCATAAAAGTTTAATGTCATTGTAAAAGTTGAATAGTTTTCAGAAGACCTGCTTCTGAAATAAATCTAAAAATGCCACTTGCACAGTAGGACACATCATGTCCAAGAATCTTGGCAAGGATGAAACTACCACCCTCACCTCGAGCTTCAAATAAATATCTATTCCTTAAGTTATTTTAATTGGGGCATTCAACCAACAAATGCCTCACTGTTAGAGGTACCAAACAGTCGTCACAATATGGTTGGTGTTGACCCTTCAGCAGAAACTCGTATGTCAACTGAGTGTGACCAATACGGAGATGACAAAGAGACGTCTCCCATTTTCAGGGCATCATGTTATACCTCCAAGGAGATATGACATTTGTTACCCCTCTCATTTTATTGCCATCTAGGCTATCCCAGTGCTGTTGCCATTTATTGCAAAGCAATTTCTTTATGTTAGGTAGGAAGTCATTACAGGGAATGGGATACCTTCTTGGTACCAACTCTGATGCTACATTCTTTGTCAATGAATCTGCCTTCTCATTCCCAGACACACCTACATGTGCTGGAACACAACAAAATCGAACCATTATACCTCTCCTTCCAATAATAAAAAGCCATTCTAAAATCTTTAAATCTAGAGGGTTACTGGAATTAAAAACTTTTAAAGCTTGAAGAACACTCGTTGCATCACTAAAAATGGTAAAATTACCCTCCTTTTCCAACGCTATTTTCTCAACAGCGGTTAGTATGCCATACAGTTCGGCAGTAAATATGGAAGTTGTTAGAGGAAGTGCACCTCTACAATTAAAACCATTGCTATGTACTCCAAATCCGATGCCACCATCAGATTTGGAGCCATCAGTTTATATAAAAGTCGATCCCCTATGTTCTTCAACATGTTCCATAAACAGAGACCTGGATTCTAAGTCAGTCATATTCTTCTTAACTCCAATAAAATACTGTATTTACAAAAAGATATCTCTGGTAATTTCCATGGAGGCGTTGATGATACCTTAAATGGAAGCACCTTAATTCTAATTATATCAAGACTGTTTAAAAATTGTTTCACCAAAAACCCATAAGGTTGAGGAGATTTTGGGTGCAAGTATGTTGAGTGACTTACATGGCTTGCAGTCTGAAAGGCTAAAGAATTAGAGAGTCTTTGCAATCTAAACCAATACCGAATAATAGCAGAAATTCGGTAAAGATCTAGAGGTAACTCTCCAGCATCAACAAGGAGACTTGGGATAGGTGAGGTTTTAAATGCTCCTATGGACACTCTAATACCACCATGATGTATTGAATCTAATATCTTTAACCGGCTTGGGGTGGCTGAGGAGTATATTTCACATCTGTAACTGATTTTGGAAAAAATCAATGCCTTGTATAATTTCAAAATAGTATTGCGATCTGCCCCCCATGATGTATGGGACAATACTTTTAAAATATTCAAAGCCTCGAGACATTTAGCTTTTAACGCTTTTAAGTGAGACACCCATCTAAGCCTACAATCAAATATCAAACCTAAAAATTAAGCTTCACTTACACATGGTATCCGTTGACTTTTAATGTATATGTCCGGGTCTGGATGTATTCCCCGGATACGACAAAAATGGACAATAGTAGTTTTACTAGTCGAGAACTTGAATCCATTTATATCGGCCCACTGGATAATTTTGTCAATTGAGTTATATTTTTCTCTCAACCATTGCCATTCTAGCTCCAGTAAATGATATTGAGAGATCATCCACAAATAATGTTGAGAGAACATCCCGGGGAATGATTGAGGATATCCTGTGGAGGATTAATTTTATTTTAATTTATTTTTTGTTTGCCAAATCAAGAGTGAGAGAGAGAGAGAGAGAGAGAGAGAGAGAGAGAGAGAGAGAGAGAGAGAGAGAGAGAGAGAGAGAGAGAGAGAGAGAGAGAGAGTGTGTGTTTATTCAAGTTTTGTCAGAGAGAGAGAGAGAAAGTGTTTACAGTATTGGCTTTAGTTTTGTCACAGAGAGAGAGAGAGAGAGAGAGAGAGAGAGAGAGAGAGAGAGAGAGAGAGAGAGAGAGAGAGAGAGAGAGAGAGAGAGAGAAAGTGTTTACAGTATTGGCTTTAGTTTTGTCACACACAGAGAGAGAGAGAGAGAGAGAGAGAGAGAGAGAGAGAGAGAGAGAGAGAGAGAGAGAGAGAGAGAGAGAGAGAGTTGTTTTAGTATTGTTAAATAGAGACATTTTATTTGCTTTAGCTTTGTCATTAATGAGAGAGAGAGAGAGAGAGAGAGTGAGAGTGAGTGAGTGAGTGAGTGTTTATTTACTCAAGTTTTGTCAAACCGCAAGAGAAAGTGTTTATTTGCTTAGTTTTGTGTGAGAGAGAGAGAGAGAGAGAGAGAGAGAGAGAGAGAGAGAGAGAGAGAGAGAGAGAGAGAGAGAGAGAGAGAGAGAGAGAGAGAAAGAAAGAAAGAAAGAAAGTGTTTATTTGCTTTAGTTTTGTCAGAGAGAGAGAGAGAGAGAGAGAGAGAGAGAGAGAGAGAGAGAGAGAGAGAGGAGAGAGAGAGAGAATTTCATTTGCTTTAGTTTTGTTAGATCGCGCGTGCGCGAGAGAGTATGTGTGTATGTGCGTTTGTGTGTGCGTGTTTTGTGTGTCCGCGGTGCGCGCTGAAGAACAAGGATAATTAGCGAATGATTGTTTGAAGTTGGAAAGATTGTTGGTATATTTGAGGTTGTTTGTTTACATTTTTTAGCTAGGATAGGCGGTGATGAATGTCTTGGGCGAAAGCATTAGATCTTGGACGATAGAAGGAGTCGGTTCTGCATTTTTTTGTTCTTCGGAAGCCGGCTGTTTAGTGTTTTTATGTTCTGAGTAAGTACTGTTTTTATTTATTTTTGTTAGGCGCGTTCATGAGTGATAGAAAGTTTATTGTTTATCTTTGATTATAGTGCGATAGTTAAGTTAGTTAGGAGTGTTCATAAGTGTTTTTCTTTTTTATTTTGGCAGGCCGCGATTCCTCCTTTGGAGAGGTTTTCTTGAATGTAAATTTGTTTGTTGACGACTTGGCCTATAACAGAACTTGATAGGACTGCTCAGATTGATTTATTTGTTGACGACCCTGACCGAATTTACTTCTGATTGCTGTTGATGATGATGATACCGATGAGGATGATGATGATGATGATGATGATTACGCTCACGGACTAAATCAATTAAAACATTTTTGTATTGACTGAGTGTCAAGTGTTGCCATATTGTGGCGTTGCAACCGAGTTGTGGGGTTGGGCTATAAAAGGACTGTTGGCCCTTGTGTGGACAGCGACGTCCACACATAAACAAATATTGGTTTTGGTGTGTCACGTGTGTGTGGATAAAGAGTTCCACTCATAAACAAATATTGGTTTTGGGTGTGGTAATTTTAAGTTGTTAGGGTTTTTTTATTTGAATGGTGTTACGGTTTTATATTTAATATTGTTTATGATTCGTGATAAGTGTTTTTTTGGTTTATGATTGCGTTTACTTTTAAGAATATAGTGTTAAGGTGATGTTTTGTTTTCATTTTCCTTCTGTCCAAGAGTCCAGTTTGAAGTAGAGTCAGGGGAAAGTTTGTATTGTGGGATATTGAGAAAGTAGGAGTGATCAAGGGTGTGGGGGGTTTGTGTTTGTTTACATTCCGCCACATAAATTTGGCGCCCGAACAGGGACTGAAAGTAAAGGACTGTTGAAGGTGGGATTGAAACTGGACTGTTGGACAAGGGTAAATAGGTTTTGGAATTACTTGAAATATTAATGGTATTGAAATGGAGTTAATGGAAGAACAGTTGCATATTTTAAAGGAGGAATTGCGGTTGTCTAATGAGCGAGAGGAGAGGTTGTTGTTGGAGAATGCGAGGTTAAGTAGTGAGAATGAGGAGATGCAAAGGAAACTTAGGGAACTTCAGGGAACTGTAGAGAGAGTGGAAGAGGGTGTTGAGATGAGGATGCGAGAAAATGAGAAACGAATGGAAGCTATGATGGGGCAAGTAATGGGGATGATGAAAACTGTCATAGGTGAAGGTGCAGTCGGAGGAGTGGCTTCTGCTTCTGGAAACGGGTTGATGGTGGAAGAGGATAGGGTAAGTGATAATGGGGAAGGTAGTGATAGTGATATTGAAAGTAAAGGGCCTAGACATAGTAAGATTGGAACGAAGGGTGATAGGAAGAAGGAGAAGAAAGGTAAAGATAATGTGAAGAAAGAAAAGAAGAAAGGTCAGGGTGTGAGTGAGGATGATCATGATTGGGTGAAGGTGGTAAATAAGAAAAAGGGTAAGAAGGGAATAGTTAAAGATAGGACTTTGAGTGTAGAATTAGATTCATTGTATTCAAATGAAGAAGAAGGCAACAAGAAGGGAGTAGGCAGTGAAGATAGTAGTGAGAATGAAGTAGAGGAAGTTTGTAAGACAGTGTTTATGAGAGAGGTACCTAGGTGTGCAAGTTTTAATGAACATAGCAGTAGGGATGTATATGACTTCTTTAGGGAATATGAGAATTTTTGTCAGGATATTTGTTGACGATGTATGGGGTGATAATGAGTGTAGGAGAGGTTGAGTATGAAAGTGTAAAGAATAGGATAATTGAACAGGTAAAACGTATGAAAGGTAGTGTTAGGTATAAGCGGAAAAATGATTTTTCAATATTAATCTTACCCGATGATCATGTAGCTGTCAACTCCGTTGCCCGACAGAAATCTAAGGTCGGGATACGCCAGCGATCGCTATACAGGTGGGGGTGTACACAACAGCGCCATCTGTGAGCAGGTACTCAAGTACTTCTTGTCAACAAGAACTCAATTTTTCCTCTGTCGTGCCACCGGCAAGACCTACTTGGATACACTGTTGATTCTGGAGTTGTTTTTCACGATTTTGGTGATGTATTCGCTCTAGATTTTAGCCTTCGCTATTCAGGAATCTTTATCATTAGCTTAGCAAGCTTTTTGATTTAATTTGGATTAATTGTTAACGAACTTTGCTAGATTTTGGAATTCCCCCTTGACTATTTCTACAATTCAAGATGTCTGACCAGTCTCAAGTCCCTAAGTACAGGCAGTGTAGTGTTAGGGCTTGTACTAGGCGTCTTCCGAAGGCCTCCATAGATCCTCACACCGTTTGTTCCAATTGTAGGGGTAAATCCTGTCAATTGGAAGATCGATGTGAGGAATGCGCTGGGCTTTCGGAATTCGATTTTAACGAATTCCTTAAAAATGCACGTAGGCTAGAGAAGGATAGGATCAGGAGGAGTTCTTCTCGCTCTTTTGATTTTTCCTCTCCCCATGCCCCTCAGCCTTTTCCTTCCCCTGTAGTGGTGACTCCCGACCCTGCTACTAGTGCTCAGCCATCCATGGCGGATATGATGCGTGCCATTCAGGCTCTTGGTGACAGAGTGGAGTCATTGGCTAATGACCGTAATCAGCTTTTGGCAGATGTCAAAGAGCTGAAAGCGCAAAGTGCAGTGGGAAGTGTTGTGAGTGCAAGTGAAGTGAAAAGTGTCAGTGTCAGTGTTGCGCATGAGGGTACATCTGTTCGTGCCAGTCGTCCTCCCAGTCCGGGACCTCTTGCAAGCTCCCAAGCCCAGGGGAGAAGCAATGTCGAAGGACCAAAGGGTTCGGCAGGCCTTGATCAGCGTACGGATGTACCCTCAGTGGTTGCGGACGTTTCTGTCAGAGATCGTCCCATCCACAAACAGACGAATGAGCCCTGTCATTCCTCGTCTGTGGAAGAAGTTTCGCGGAAGAAACGTTGGACCAAGGTCTCACGACCTCTCAAGCGTAAGGTCCCTTCCGAGCGAGTCCAACGGCCCAGGTGTAGCCACTGGGTCAGTTCGGACTCGCCGCAGTCTTCCGAAGACTGCACACCTCCCAAGAGAGGTAGAGTGGTTCCGCAGCAGGCAACTACTCCGTCTGTTGCCGCACCTACCACGGTAGATCCTAAGTGGTCCATGCTGCAGACTATGCAGTCTCAGCTTGCTTCCTTTGTGCAGGAGTATCGTGCTGAGAAGGTTGACACGGCATCAGTTAACCTACAACCTGCCACGGTTGTGCGCTCAGCAGATACTGCGGCTGCCTGCTCCCACACTCCACCTGTGAGAGCTCCACCACCGATGCGCAGTCCACCCTGCCAGACGCATGTTCATGCTGCACCCTCCGTTGACATGCGTGAGCTACCGCATCAGCAGTGGGAAGGTGCTGTAGAGCTGCCGTGTTTTGACACAATGCGGCATGCTCCGCAACCCATGCGGCATGCTCCGCATCCCATACGGCATGCTCCGCAACCCACGGCAGTCCCTCCCACGCACCAGCACTCTGCTTTTGTTGTTGCCAGCTCGCAGACTGACCAGCAGCGGCATGATGTTGGATCCGCAGCAGCTACGCATGCACCCGTGCTGCCAGATTCAGCCGTTCAGCTTTCTGCTCCACCTTTGCCACTTCCTACTCAGCTTTCGGATGATGGAGTATCGGATGACGAAGCTGCACATTTGGACGAACCGCACTCCGACTTAGAAGGACCCAAGTCTACGCCTCCCTCCTTAGACTTTCGGAAAGTCCTTGCCTTGTTCAGGGACTTGTATCCGGAACAGTTTGTGTCTGCAACCCCTCGCTCTCCTCCCTCCGAGTTTGCTCTGGGCATGCAGTCAGCAGCTCCTGCCTTCACCAAACTTGTCCTCGCACGCTCATCCAAGAGAGCTTTGAGGGTTATGGGAGAGTGGTTGCAGTCCAAGAAGTAACTGGGAAAGACTGCTTTCATCTTTCCGCCTACCAAGCTTGCTTCCAAATCTAGCGTCTGGTATGCCACGGGAGAGGAACCCGGCTTGGGAGTTCCTGCCTCTGCCCAGGGCGACTTCTCAAGTCTGGTTGACTCTCCCCGCAGGCTGGCTATGAGACGATCTAAGATTTGCTGGTCCTTTTCTGACATGGATCATCTGTTGAAGGGAGTCTTTCGTGCTTTTGAGATCTTCAACTTCCTCGATTGGTGTTTGGGAGCGTTAAGCAGAAAGACTTCCCCTTCGGATAAGGACCCTGCCATGCTTATCATGTCTAGCATGGACAAAGCCATTCGGGATGGGTCTGGTGAGCTTGCGGCTTCGTACGTGTCGGGAGTGCTTAAGAAGAGAGAACATCTTTGCTCCTTCTTGTCGTCTGGGATCACTCCTTGCCAGAAGTCGGAGTTGTTGTTTGCTCCTCTCTCCAAGTGTCTGTTTCCGGAGGAGCTGATCAAGGGGATGGCTGCCTCGTTGATCCAGAAGGATACCCATGACCTGATGGCATCTTCCGCACGTAAGGCTAAAGCTTTACCTTCCGTGCCTAGACCTTTCCGTTCTGCAGCAGTGGACACACCAGCAACTAGGTTCATCCCGCCCTTTCGTGGCAGAACCTCCAGCAGAGGAGGTACCCGTGCCGACAGTCACCGTGGCAAATCCAAGAAGGGTTCCAAGTCCGCAAAAGGCAGGATCTGACTGCCTTCCTCTCCAGACAGCAGTGGGAGCCAGGCTCAAGAACTTCTGGGAAGCTTGGGAGAGCAGAGGTGCAGACGCTCAGTCTGTGAAGTTGCTAAGGGAGGGGTACAGAATTCCGTTCTGCCGCAGTCCCCCTCTAGCAACGTCTCCCATCAACCTCTCTCCCAACTACAAGGAGAAGGACAAGAGGCTAGCGTTGCAACAAGAGGTGTCGCTCTTGCTACAAAAGGGAGCGGTAGTCATAGTCCGGGACCATCAATCCCCGGGCTTCAACAACCGTCTCTTCCTGGTAGCGAAGAAGACAGGAGGTTGGAGACCGGTGCTGGACGTCAGTGCTCTCAATGCTTTTGTCACCAAGCAGACGTTCACGATGGAGACGACGAAGTCGGTCCTAGCAGCGGTCAGGAAGGAGGACTGGATGGTCTCGTTAGACCTGAAAGACGCGTACTTTCATGTCCCCATCCATCCAGACTCCCAACCTTTCCTAAGGTTCGTCTTTGGAAAGGTCGTGTACCAGTTCCAAGCCCTGTGCTTTGGCCTAAGCACGGCACCTCTTGTGTTTACCAAACTGATGAGGAATATTGCCAAATTCCTTCACTTGGCAGACATCAGAGCCTCCCTCTATTTGGACGACTGGCTTTTAAGAGCTCCGTCAAGTCGTCGCTGTCTGGAGAATCTCAGATGGACTATGGATCTGACCAAGGAATTGGGCCTCCTGGTCAATATAGAGAAGTCCCAACTCGTCCCATCCCAAACCATTGTCTATCTAGGTATGGAGATTCAGAGTCGAGCTTTTCGGGCTTTTCCGTCGGCCCCAAGGATCAATCAAGCCCTAGAATGCATCCAGAGCATGCTGAGAAGGAACTGATGTTCAGTCAGGCAGTGGATGAGTCTAACAGGGACACTTTCATCGCTGGCCCAGTTCATCGAGTTATGGAGACTCCACCTCCGCCCCCTTCAGTATCATCTAGCTGCTCACTGGAGAAAGGACATGACGCTAGAGGCGGTCTCAGTGCCTATTTCCGAAGAGATGAGGTCTACACTGACGTGGTGGAAGAACAGCATTCTTCTCAAGGAAGGTCTACCATTGGCTGTTCAGACCCCCGACCACCGTCTCTTCTCGGACGCATCGGACACGGGCTGGGGTGCGACACTGGACGGACAGGAATGCTCGGGCACGTGGAATCAGGAGCAAAGGACACTTCACATCAACTGCAAGGAGCTTTTGGCAGTTCATCTGGCCTTGATAAACTTCAAGTCCCTCCAGCTAAGCAAGGTGGTGGAGGTGAACTCCGACAACACCACAGCCTTGGCGTACATCTCCAAGCAAGGAGGGACTCATTCGAGGAAGTTGTTCGAGATCGCAAGGGACCTCCTCATTTGGTCAAAAGATCGAAAGATTTCGCTGGTAACGAGGTTCATTCAGGGCGACATGAATGTCATGGCAGATCGCCTCAGCCGGAAGGGTCAGGTCATCCCCACAGAGTGGACCCTTCACAAGAATGTTTGCAGCAGACTATGGGCCCTGTGGGGTCAGCCCACCATAGATCTATTCGCTACCTCGATGACCAAGAGGCTCCCGATGTATTGTTCTCCGATTCCAGACCCAGCAGCAGTTCACGTGGATGCCTTTCTGCTGGATTGGTCCCATCTAGACCTGTATGCGTTCCCTCCATTCAAGATTGTCAACAGGGTACTTCAGAAGTTCGCTTCTCACGAAGGGACACGGTTGACGTTGGTTGCTCCCCTCTGGCCCGCGAGAGAATGGTTCACCGAGGTACTGCAATGGCTAGTGGACGTTCCCAGGACTCTTCCTCTAAGAGTGGACCTTCTGCGTCAGCCACACGTAAAGAGGGTACACCCAAGCCTCCACGCTCTTCGTCTGACTGCCTTCAGACTATCGAAAGACTCTCAAGAGCTAGAGGCTTTTCGAAGGAGGCAGCCAGAGCGATTGCCAGAGCAAGGAGGACATCCACTCTCAGAGTCTATCAGTCAAAATGGGAAGTCTTCCGAAGCTGGTGCAAGGCGAATGCAGTTTCCTCAACCAGTACCTCTGTAACGCAGATAGCTGACTTCCTGTTACATCTAAGGAATGTAAGATCCCTTTCAGCTCCTACGATCAAGGGTTACAGAAGCATGTTGGCAGCGGTCTTCCGCCACAGAGGCTTGGATCTTTCCACCAACAAAGATCTACAGGACCTCCTTAGGTCTTTTGAGACCTCAAAGGAACGTCGGTTGTCCACACCAGGCTGGAACCTAGACGTGGTTTTAAGGTTCCTGATGTGTAGCAAGATTTGAACCGCTTCAATCAGCCTCTTTTAAGGATCTCACATTAAAGACTCTTTTCCTCGTTTGCTTAGCAACAGCTAAAAGAGTCAGTGAGATCCACGCCTTCAGCAGGAACATAGGTTTTACATCTGAAACGGCTACATGTTCCTTGCAGCTCGGTTTTTTGGCTAAAAACGAGCTTCCTTCTCGTCCTTGGCCCAAGTCGTTCGAGATCCCAAGCCTGGCCAACTTGGTGGGGAACGAACTAGAGAGAGTACTTTGCCCAGTAAGAGCTCTTAAGTACTATTTAAGACGTACAAAGCCATTACGAGGACAATCAGAAGCTTTATGGTGTTCTATCAAGAAACCTGCTTTACCGATGTCTAAGAACGCAGTTTCTTACTACATCAGGCTTCTGATTAGAGAGGCCCATTCTCATCTGAAGGAAGAAGACCTTGCTTTGCTGAAGGTAAGGACACATGAAGTTAGGGCTGTCGCTACTTCAGTGGCCTTCAAACAGAACCGTTCTCTGCAGAGTGTTATGGATGCAACCTATTGGAGAAGCAAGTCAGTGTTCGCATCATTTTATCTCAAAGATGTCCAGTCTCTTTACGAGAACTGCTACACCCTGGGACCATTCGTAGCAGCGAGTGCAGTAGTAGGTGAGGGCTCAGCCACTACATTCCCATAATCCCATAACCTTTTTTAATCTTTCTCTTGAAATGCTTTTTATTGTTGTTTTTGGGTTGTACGGAAGGCTAAGAAGCCTTCCGCATCCTGGTTGATTTGGCGGGTGGTCAAATTCTTTCTTGAGAAGCGCCTAGATTAGAGGTTGTGATGAGGTCCTTTAGTTTGGGTTGCAGCCCTTCATACTTCAGCACCTAGGAGTCGCTCAGCATCCTAAGAGGATCGCTAGGCTCAGTAAGGAAGACGTACTTAAAAAAGGCAGAGTAATGGTTCAAGTCGACTTCCTTACCAGGTACTTATTTATTTTATGTTTGTTATTTTGAATAACGGCTAAAATAAGATACGGGATACTTAGCTTCTTTGTTAACATGTATGCTGGTCTCCACCCACCACTCTGGGTGTGAATCAGCTACATGATCATCGGGTAAGATTAATATTGAAAAATGTTATTTTCCTTAGTAAAATAAATTTTTGAATATACTTACCCGATGATCATGAATTTAAGGACCCTCCCTTCCTCCCCATAGAGAACCAGTGGACCGAGGAGAAAATTGAGTTCTTGTTGACAAGAAGTACTTGAGTACCTGCTCACAGATGGCGCTGTTGTGTACACCCCCACCCGTATAGCGATCGCTGGCGTATCCCGACCTTAGATTTCTGTCGGGCAACGGAGTTGACAGCTACATGATCATCGGGTAAGTATATTCAAAAATTTATTTTACTAAGGAAAATAACATTTTGATGAAGCACGAATGAAGGTGGGTGAAGCAATCTAGATGTATGTATGTCGGTTAGAAACATTGGCTAGAAAGAAGTATGGGGACGAAGGAATAAATGAAAATAAGGAACTAATGAAGAAGTTTTTGGGTACAGTACCAGAGAGTGTGTGTGAGTTTATTAATTTGAAACGGAAGGAGAAAATGAGGTGGACTAGAGAGAGATTGACTTGGGATGATATTTTAGAGATAGTTGAGGATTACGAGTTGGATAGGTGTATGAAAGAAAGTAAATCTGTGAGTGTAAGAACTGGAATGGAGGAATGTGTGCCAGAATTTGGTAGTTTTAGAGATGCTGTTATGAGAGGGCCAATGAGGGCAGCTGATAGTGTAATAGATAGAAGTGTTAGGGTGAGTAATGTAGGAATACCCATGCCGAGAAATGACGGGTTTAGACAGGGAAATCAAGTTTGGAGAGATAGAAGTGCTAGTACGCAGCAAGTTAGGTTAGGTAGTGGTATCCGTGAAGAGAGGTGTTAAAGGTGTGGGAAGGTAGGACATAAAAAGAACGAGTGTAGATGGGCATTAGGAGCATGTTTCGGGTGTGGAGAGACAGGGCATCGTATTAGCGACTGTAAGAAAGAGAAAGTGGTTAAGTGTTATCGGTGTGGTATGACTGGACACATAGCGAGTGGATGCCGTAATAATCGTATGAATGTAACTTGTGGTAATTGTGGTAAGGATGGTCATTATGCTAGAATGTGCAAGGAGCCGCGGGGTAAGTGTACTGAATGTGGTGCAGATGGGCATGTAGCTAGGGTTTGTAGAAAGAAGGGATCAAGTCAGCCAGGATGTTCGGGAAACTAATTAATCAGAGGGTTCAGCTGGGTGAGTCCTCGTGTGTGTGGGGAGTGAATGTGATGCATGTTCGTGAGGGTTTATTGCATGAAGATGTGATGGGAGAAAGCGCACATGATTGCATGAGTGTGAATATGATTGAAATAAAGGTTAAAGGTAATATTTGTGGGGAATTTTATTTAAAGGAAGACGGCAGAGTGAGTACGAAGGTGTGGAAGGGAGTGCCGTTGGTAGCAAAGGAAAGTGTAAAGTTATCGGGTAAGAAAGGTGAGGTTATTAGTGTAAAAGTTGCATGGCCGAGCAGTCTGGGAATTTCAAATAGTGACAAGGATGAATATGTAGTGGAAGGTATGGAAGCAGGAAATTTGGTGAAAACGAGTGCGTATATATATGATGGTGTTATGAATATGCAGGAACCCAAGGTGTATGTAAGGTTGTTGCCGTGTGTTAGGAGGAAGAGAGTACGTGGAATACGTGATGGTGATTGCATGGGATGCATGTATACACTGATCAATGTAGAGGATGGAAGATATGTTAAGGCGAGACAGGTAATGGCTGGTAAGGTAAAGAACGATGACGATTGGGATTACGATACGTTGAAAGGAAGAATAAAGTTAGATGAGAGTATAAGTGAGGTCGAAAGGGAACGATTGCTTAAGATGTTATGGGATAAGCGGAGAGTTATGAGTCTCGGTGACGATGATTGTGGGGGGTCAGACCTGCCAGAATTTAAAATAGTTCTCAGTGATGATACCCCCATATATCAGCGTCCCCGACATTTTTCTCCGCCTATTGCCAGAGAAATAGAAGAGCAGTGCCAGGAGTTAGAACAAATGGGTGTAATAGAAAGGAGTGAAAGTGCCTGGAATAGCCCTATTGTCCCTGTACGAAAGCCTGATGGAAGTTTACGTATGTGTATTGATTATAGGAAGGTGAATGAGGTAACTGTTAAAGAACGTTTTCCAATGAATGTGGTGTCTGATTGTGTTTATAAGATGCATGGAATGAAAGTTTTTACTAAATTAGATTTGGTGCGGGGCTATTATCAGATGCCTCTAGCAGAGGGGAGCAGGCCCATTACCGCATTTTCAAGTACGAATTGTCACTTTCAATTTAAAAGGTTGAGTTTTGGTCTTGCTAATGCGCCTGCTGCCTTCCAAAGAGCGATGAATGTTGTATTGGCTGGTTTCGATCGACAGAAGGTGACTGTTTTTATAGATGATATTCTGATTGCGAGCGAGACTGTTGAGGAACATATGCGGTTGCTTGAGGCAGTGTTGATGCGGTTAATTGAAGTTGGTGTGAAAATTAAGCTTGAGAAGTGTACATGGTTGTCCAGGGAGGTGGAATTTCTTGGGCATGTAGTGGGTGAATCTGGTATAAGGAAGAGTGACAAGTTTGTGAATAAGGTGCGAGAATTTCCACGTCCCCGGACTGTGCGTGAGTTGCGAGGTTTTCTTGGTTTGGTTGAGTTTGGTCGCAAGTTTGTTAGAGATTGTTCAGGTATAGGGAAGCCTTTGAATGAATGGACGGGTAAAAGGAATAGTACAAAATTAAAATGGGATGATCGGATGATAGAAGCGTTTGAAAGGTTGAAGGAAGAGGCCGCGAAAGACGTCACTTTGGCATTTCCAGACTACAGTGAAAATGCGAGTATGCTAGAGTTGTATACGGATGGGTGGTTGTTTGGTTCAAATGCAGAGTAAATGGAGAAGAGCAATTGAGAGTAATAGCGTATGTTAGTAAAGCGTTTAATAAAGCTGAGCGGAAGTATTCGACGATTGACAGGGAATTGGCTGCAATACGATTTTGTGTGAAAGCATTGAAAGTATTTTTGTATGGTGTAAAATTCATTGTGCGTACTGACCATCAGCCCCTAGTGTACATGATAAGGAAAGAGTGTGTGAATGCAAGGGTTGCTAGGACCATAGAGGATTTGAATGAATTTGATTTTAGGTTAGAATATGTACCGGGAAATAAGAATGTGATAGCAGATGCGATGTCGAGGATGCATGGGAGGATGGAAGATAAAGAGAGTAATCAGAATTCTGAAAGGTTGCCTGAAGGTTTAGTTGTGGAGCAGAGTTGTGAAGGGCAAGATATGGTATATAAGTGTATCCTAATGGGTTTAAGTAAGTTGGTACAAGAGGGGTTAAATACGGAAATACCAGGTAGTGTAACTGAGCTTAAAAGAAGGGTGATGAATGAAGTGTCAAAAGAAATGGTATATGAGGAGGAGAGTAGTGTACTAGAAGGGGAAGTATTATCAAGGATATTAATGGTGGTAAGTATGTTGTATGGTGTAACTGTGTATTTGTATTTTGGATGGAATCGACCGATGGAATATAGGGCATGTAAGGAGAATGATAGGGAATATATTTTGAGGATTCAATGTAAGGAGGAATGTTGCAAATTGTTGAGTGAGAAGGATAATGGTGCAAGTGACCTTAATCTAAGATACGGGGGTATAGAGGACAGTGAACATGATGATGAACATATTGGTGAAGTGAGTGACAGAATTGAAAGGAGAGTAAATGTATGTAGGCCTATGCATGGTGTAAAAGGAAGGATGATGACATATGTGAATATAAATGAGAATGAATATTGTAGTTTAATTGATACGGGTGCTCAAGTGTCATTAGTAAATGAGTCGGTTATCAGGGAAATTGAGAGGTACAATTGAGAAGTGAAAAGACAGTGTACGAGTGTGAGAATTCATGGAATAGGTCAGGGAAGTTTACTTGTTTGGGAAGAAGTGAGGTTGAAGGTGAAACTAGGGAGTATGGAAGTGGAACATAATTTTATTGTAATGGGAGAGAATGAAATGCCTAGTTGTTTTTTGATGGGAATAGATTTTTTGAGGTTGCACCATGTGTCAGTTGATGTTGGTAAGGGTTTGCTTTCAAAGAATGGCTGTAAGGTAATAGTAATTGAGGATAATAGTGTATTCATGGCGAATTTTGTTGGCATGATTGATATTGCAAAAAGTGAAGATGATTTGTTGAGCAAAGAAGAGGTGGAAGAAATGCAAGGTGAATGTTTAGAGATAAATAGGTTATGTGAATGTATTTTAAATGGTATTAGGGTGGAAGAATGGCCGTGTGATTTGGAAGCGTATAAGAAAGTTGTTAAAAGATTTGTTGTTTGTAAGAATATTGTGTATTTTTTGCATAGGGGAATGGATGAAGATATATATGTTCCTGTGTTTCCAATGCATGCAGCTGTAAGTATGTGTATGGTAGTGCATGACAGGTATGGGCATATGGGGAAGAATAAATTGTGGGAATGCATGCGAGAGAGGTTGTTTACGCCTGGGTTGAGTCAAATTTGTAGGGATGTAGCGACTACTTGTGAGGATTGTCAGAAGGGAAAGTATCAGAGCATGCATGCAAGTCCGCCTGTTCTGAGGTTACGTATGAAAGAGCCATTTGAGATGTTTGTAATTGATTGTGTTTCGTTGCCTGTGACTGCGAGAAGACATGTGGGAATGATTGTCATGGTCGATCATATGAGTAAGTTTGCATATGCAGTACCCATCAAGAATAAAAGAAGTGAGACTGTAGCGAGAATGGTAAGTCAAGTGATGTTGCCGATGAGTGTGTGTAAGCCTGCAAAAATGTTAAGTGACAATGGTCCGGAGTTTGTTGGATGGGAGTTTGAGCAGATGTTGAGAGAATGGGGCATTGAACATGTGTATTCGACTCCATATATGCCAAGTGCGAATGTTTTGGCTGAAAGGACTGTAAGAACCTTAACAGAAATTTTGCGGATGATGAGTACATGTGATAATGATTGGGATTTATATGTTGGGCGTGCGTTGTGGGCGTATAATGCGACGGTGCACAAGAGTACTGGTATGTCTCCGTGTAAGTTTGTGTTGAATTTTGAAAAGATAGTAAGACCGAGATTGAGTGTGTCCGAGAATGATAGAGATGTTTGGAAGAAAGCAAATGAGAGATTTGAAAGCTACAAAGTGGGAGAGAAAGTGTTAAAAGAAGTAATTGAAAAAGGAAGAATGAATGTCAATAAGGTACGTGATAAGTTTGAAGGTCCATATGAGGTGTTAGATGTTGGTTCTAGTGGGTTGAGTTATGTTTTAGGTAAAGTAAGTGTGGATGGTAGTGTGGAAAAGGTTAGGGCACACCACAATCAGTTGCGAAAATGGAAGGAGGTACCAAGATATATTCAGGAGAATGGTATGAATAAATGGCTGAAAACGAACAAGTATGAACCGAGTATGTGTGAGGCATTAGGTTTAGAAGATAAGCAATTGGTGTTAGTAGAGTATGGAAAGAAAAAGAAGTCTGAGAATTTTACTGGGGATAAAAGACGGGAAAATTTTGTAGTTGTAGGCGGGAATCAGAATAAGCAGGACAAGGGTGTAAATGAACAGGTGAGTATGGAAGATAAATGTATTAATACAGATGAAACTTGGATGAATATGGATGAAACTTATAGTGTGTGTGGTTTTTCGTTAGATGAGGCAAGAGAACGTATGACGAACACGAGAATGAAAGATAGGAGAATGATAAGCAGTATGAATGATTCTTTTGTTAAAGTAGAAAATGGTTTAGATGTAATGGATGAATTGTTGACAGAAATTAGTGGGATTTTCGGGCCAGATGAAACTGAGGTAGATGAAATAGTGAATGATATCTTAGATGAGCAGAGCATAGACGGGTATCGTAATAGTACGTTGAATGAAAACGACATGGAAGAAGTGAATGAGAGAGTGCAGGTATATGAAGGCCCAGTTACTCGAAGCCGAGGCCCTGTTCCTGATTGCGACTGGGTAATGAGAAAATAGGTAAGTGTTGTGTGAGGATTTGGCAAAGTAAGGGGGGAGGAATGTGGAGGATTAATTTTATTTTAATTTATTTTTTGTTTGCCAAATCAAGAGTGAGAGAGAGTGAGAGAGAGTGAGAGAGAGTGAGAGAGAGAGAGAGAGAGTGTGTGTGAGTGTGTTTATTTAAGTTTTGTCAGAGAGAGAGAGAGAGAGAAAGTGTTTACAGTATTGGCTTTAGTTTTGTCACAGAGAGAGAGAGAGAGAGAGAGAGAGAGAGAGAGAGAGAGAGAGAGAGAGAAAGTGTTTACAGTATTGGCTTTAGTTTTGTCACACACAGAGAGAGAGAGAGAGAGAGAGAGAGAGAGAGAGAGAGAGAGAGAGAGAGAGAGAGAGAGAGAGAGAGAAAGAGAGAGAGAGAGAGAGTTGTTTTAGTATTGTTAAATAGAGACATTTTATTTGCTTTAGCTTTGTCATTAATGAGAGAGAGAGAGAGAGAGTGAGAGTGAGTGAGTGAGTGTTTATTTACTCAAGTTTTGTCAAACCGCAAGAGAAAGTGTTTATTTGCTTAGTTTTGTGAGAGAGAGAGAGAGAGAGAGAGAGAGCGAGAGAGAGAGAGAGAGAGAGAGAGAGAGAGAGAGAGAGAGAAAGAAAGTGTTTATTTGCTTTAGTTTTGTCAGAGAGAGAGAGAGAGAGAGAGAATTTCATTTGCTTTAGTTTTGTTAGATCGCGCGTGCGCGAGAGAGTATGTGTGTATGTGCGTTTGTGTGTGCGTGTTTTGTGTGTCCGCGGTGCGCGCCGAAGAACAAGGATAATTAGCGAATGATTGTTTGAAGTTGGAAAGATTGTTGGTATATTTGAGGTTGTTTGTTTACATTTTTTAGCTAGGATAGGCGGTGATGAATGTCTTGGGCGAAAGCATTAGATCTTGGACGATAGAAGGAGTCGGTTCTGCATTTTTTTTGTTCTTCGGAAGCCGGCTGTTTAGTGTTTTTATGTTCTGAGTAAGTACTGTTTTTATTTATTTTTGTTAGGCGCGTTCATGAGTGATAGAAAGTTTATTGTTTACCTTTGATTATAGTGCGATAGTTAAGTTTGTTAGGAGTGTTCATAAGTGTTTTTCTTTTTTATTTTGGCAGGCCGCGATTCCTCCTTTGGAGAGGTTTTCTTGAATGTAAATTTGTTTGTTGACGACTTGGCCTATAACAGAACTTGATAGGACTGCTCAGATTGATTTATTTGTTGACGACCCGGACCGAATTTACTTCTGATTGCTGTTGATGATGATGATACCGATGAGGATGATGATGATGATGATTACGCTCACGGACTAAATCAATTAAAACATTTTTGTATTGACTGAGTGTCAAGTGTTGCCATATTGTGGCGTTGCAACCGAGTTGTGGGGTTGGGCTATAAAAGGACTGTTGGCCCTTGTGTGGACAGCGACGTCCACACATAAACAAATATTGGTTTTGGTGTGTCACGTGTGTGTGGATAAAGAGTTCCACTCATAAACAAATATTGGTTTTGGGTGTGGTAATTTTAAGTTGTTAGGGTTTTTTTATTGAATGGTGTTACGGTTTTATATTTAATATTGTTTATGATTCGTGATAAGTGTTTTTTTGGTTTATGATTGCGTTTACTTTTAAGAATATAGTGTTAAGGTGATGTTTTGTTTTCATTTTCCTTCTGTCCAAGAGTCCAGTTTGAAGTAGAGTCAGGGGAAAGTTTGTATTGTGGGATATTGAGAAAGTAGGAGTGATCAAGGGTGTGGGGGGGGGTTGTGTTTGTTTACATTCCGCCACAATCCCATTAATGGCTAGTGCAAAAAAGGGTTACTGTACACTCAGCACACTCCCCTGAGGAACTACTCCTTCCTGACACTTACTCTCTGATAGAGCTTCCCCCACTCTCACTTGAAAAACTCTGTTTGAAAGAAATGCCTGAATAAATATAGGCAGCTCTCCTCTCAATCCCAATTCATGAATTGTTTTAAGTATACCATATCTCCAAGTGGTATCATATCCCTTTTCAAGGTAAAAAAAAGACTGTCACATGGTGCTGTTTGGAAGCAAATGTTTCACAAATAGAGGACTCAAGTAGTATCAACACATCAGTCGTTGAGTGCATTTTTCTGAACCCACATTGGGTCAGTGATAAAATACCCTTCTTTTCAAGGTACCACATCAGTCTTGCATTGACCATCTTCTCCATAATTTTACATAAACAAGATGTCAATGCAATAGGTCGGTAGTTTGCTGCTAAAAACTTGTCCATACCGGGTTTTAAAAAGGCTAAAATAATGGCTAGTTCCCAAACACTTGGATAACTATGATCATGCCATATTCTATTAATAATGCTTAAAATAAATAACTTTGTACTAAAATGTACATGTTTAAAAAAGCTGATGAAGATTTTTCCTGTTGAGTTCCCAGTGTCTTATTCCTGTGGCTCCACAATCGCCTCCATCAGAGTTTACTCTAGGGAAACCTAAGAAAAAGTCTCTGTTCACTAAAATGGTGCTCTCTCGTTCATCTAAAAAAGCACTTAAATTAATGGGAGACTAGATGGGTGCCTTCGCATTTCCCCCTACTAGGTTGGCTTCTAGATCTAGTGTTTGGTACGATACGGGAGAGGTTCTCGGCTTGGGAGTTCCTGCCTCTGCCCAAGGAGATTTCTCAAGCCTGGTAGACGCTCCTCATAGATCGGTCATGAGGAAGACTAAGGTGTTTTGGTCTACTTCCGAATTAGACCATTTACTCAAAGGTGTTTTCAGAGCCTTCGAGGTATTTAATTTCCTTGATTGGACTCTAGGGGCCTTGGGCAAAAAGATGACTACACTCAAGGAAGGAGACTCTTCGAACCTAATCCACGTCATGTCATGAATGGATAAGGCATTGCAAGACGGGGCTAATGAGTTAGCTGCTATCTCTACTGCGGAAATTCTCAAAAAGAGAGCCCAATTGTGTTCGTTCCTGTCTGTGGGAGTTTCATCCTTTCAGAAATCAGAATTATTATATTCTCCAATGTCGTCATCTCTGTTCCCACAGGACCTTATTAGGGAGATTTCTTTTTCGCTGACACAGAAGGTCACTCAAGACCTCCACAGGACCTTATTAGGGAGATTTCTTTTTCGCTGACACAGAAGGTCACTCAAGACCTGGTCTCAAAGACGGCAAGGAAAGTGTTACCACCTTCTTTCGTTAGCCGCAAACCTAAAGAGGTGTGTGAACGGGAGTGGTAGCAAGCTACCCTCCCCTAACTAGCAGTGAGGGTAGTAAACCCTTGTTAAAAATTAATGGCTCGTCATTTCAGCTACGCCGAAAGTAATGCCCCTATTAAATAGCGTGGTTTGTATTCCAGTTACGGAACAACTACAGATTGACTGGCCATCACTAATACTTGACCATTCCCCATTGGAGACCGATTGAGCAGATTCAAAGAGGAGGGTACCAGTGGTGAGAGAGAAGTCTGGACAACTTTGACCTCGAAGATGACCTAAAGGTAGTCCCCCTCCTAGGCTTCTTCTTCCTCCTCCAACCATACCACTCCCACTGGAAGGATGGCCACTCCCTACACTCTGGGAAAGGGGAAGCCTCTGTGCAGGAGTGTCCTCAGCATGAAGGGCAAAGACAGTGAGAGTCCGTGTCCTCCCGGGACTTGAAAGTCCCATACGAGCCACCCTGTCTGGGCAAACAGGCATGTCCTGCACCCTTAAGTACAGTCACACTTTAATCTGAAAAGAAATAAAAGGAAAAGCTTAAATTTTTGCCAAAGCAAGATAGGTACTGTATGTGGAAGGAGACATCTGTCTTCGTCCAAGGCTGAGATCAAAGTAAAGAAGTTATGAGTGAGGGGGAGGGGAACAGTGTTTCTCCCAGCTACCACTGTTAACAATCAAATGGTTATTGACACCTCGTTAAACGATTTTAGAGCTATACGACAGCTAGCACTGATTTCTTGTCGCTCTGTAAAGAGTGGAGGGTTTGTATTTTGTGTAGGAACAAATACAAACTTAACAAAGGGGCTAGTTCAAAGGAGTGATTTGTAGTTTTGTGCTCCACCATCTGTTTGAACATTGGACTTGGCTTCCATTTCCCATTACTGGACAAAACATATCGCACACACATTTACACCCTAACCTATCATTATTATTATTATTATTATTTACTAGGCTACAATCCTAGTTGGAAAAGCATGACTCTATAAGCCCAAGGGCTCCAACAGGAAAAATAACCCAGTGAGGAGAGGAAATAGGGAAAAACTAGAAGAAATGTTTAAGAATAATAATATTAAAATGACAAATTCGAAGATATGTATTTTTCCTAACCATACAAACCTTAGCTATTTACAGAGGGTTACCTTTTAGCGCAGCTGAAATGGCGAGCCATTAGAATTTAACGAGGGTGTATTACCCCCGCGCTAGTTAGCAGGGGGGGGGGGGGTAGGGGAGTGGTAGCTAGCTACCCCTCTCCCCCCTCACACACAGATGAATGCTCACTTTCACTTAGAGGTAGGACTTGTCTTGGGGGACAGGGCTGGCGGGCAAATATGTGTAAATAGCTAAGGTTTGTATGGTTAGGAAAAATACAAATTATCTTCGAATTTGTCATTTGTTCCATAACCGAAATACAAACCACGCTATTTACAAAGGGTGACTTACCCCTTAGGTAGGGTGGAAAGTCCCCAGCCATACTGGCTTTGGCTTTACCCGGGGACTCAGAATCCGAGTGAGTCGCACTCGAGAAAAGGAGTCCCTGCACCTCACAAGTTCCTTGCTCCGCAAGGAACCATGTGGCCTATGTAAGCTTGTGTGTGAAGGAAGAAGTGTGACCCGTCCTAGGCAGTTGACCTGGAGTTCCAGAAGGAACGCTGGGTTAGGACGTTCCCAATACCACCTCGTCAGGGTATGGGGGACGCGACAGTATTGACTCAATACTCGGAACACAAGGAAGCATGGTTTACCTGCAGAGGTTCGAGGTCAGCTATGCAGAGACCAGGATGCTGCTTCCCCGTAGAGGGGATGATGAAGAAAGAAATAAGAGCCAGACATACTTCTTTCGTTCATGCAGACTAAATCCTGATAACAATGCCCTCAACCTTCTGCTACCTGTCCAAAAAGGAGCCTGAGGTTAGACCAGCTGTTGTGTAGCCACCACAGAGCGATAGAAAACGTATCGAGACTCCTGTGGGTCACGCCCTGCAGGAAGCGGGCTGCGAAGGTCATTAGATGCTTCCAGACTCCAGCTTGTAGCACCTGCGTCACAGAGTAGTATTACTCGAAGGCAAGGGACGTTGCCATGTACCCAACATAGTGCTGTAGGGCGACGTGACGGGGGAGGGTCTGGACACAGGTCGAGATGAATGTCCTTGAGTCCGGGCTGAAGAGGTATACTGGTGACTCTCCCCCGTGTCCTCCTTGTGCTCCCAAATCGGCTGCAACTGAGGACAAACTGCAGCTGTTCCCAGCGCTAACCTCTCGATTCCTTTACTGGCAAGAAAGAGAAGGTCTTGGGACATCAGATACAGAATGGAAACTCGAAATCTTGAATGAATTGGACCGAAGGGCCGGGACCCCCCCGATTCTGAGTCTAGCCAACAACTCAGGAGCGAACCTGAATGTTGCCTTCCCCTCTTCCTTAGAAAGGGGGGGAGTCATAAGAGACCAAGAAAATTGCTTACACACTGGCCGTGGCCAGAGTGAGCAGGAGATCCAAGGCGGAATACAATCCGAGGCCTGTCGTAAAGGGTCTTGAGAAGATCTCTTAAAGGACCAAAAGTCCAAGCCATGCTCCAAGTTGGAGGTCTTCCTCCGACTAGGGCAGGGACGATCGTAGCTTCGCATGAGCGAGGATAGATCCAGCGGGCAGGAAAAAGTTATTCCTTTAAGCCTGAAGGTCAGGGAAAGGCTGAGCGACAGGCTTCATTGCCGAGAGCGGAAAGGAGTTTCCTCCCGCCGAAAGGCAATAAGACCGTTATTGCTGGAGAAGAGGCCTCAAGGGAAGAGGTATATCTCCCACGGCACCAACCACCTTAGACTCTTCACTTTGCCTGGAAGACCCCTGTGGATGACTATCGCAGATGACGCGACCTCCGTACCGCGACTGTAGCGGGTTGTCTCTTTTTGAGGAGGAGGCGTAGTGTCTCCAGGCATGAAGCCGAAGCGACGCCCCGGTTCGGGAGAGATGTCGCAGTGTGGTTGCTTGAGTAGTCTGCGCCGTGGGACAAGCTCTCCCGGGAGTTCCGTCAGGGGAAGCAGAGGGTCCAGAAACCGTTCTGCGCATAGTCCCAGTGGAGCTCTCCCATTGAAAGGTTGACAGACAACCTGGTCTTGTTGAGACCCATTGCCCACAGACAAAAAGGAGGGAAGACGCAGGCGTCGAAGTTGTCCCACCATCACCGGAATGCATCTTGCCAGAGTCTCAGGGTCTGAGACTGGGGGGAAGAACAGCGGAAGCTTGAGGTTCCAAGCTGTCGCGATCAGGTCCCCCAGACCAGTACTTGCTGGTTACCCAAGGTCAAAGACCCCCAGGTATACTCTCTCTACGAGGCTCTGCTCAGATAGTCGGAGTGAACATTCCCCTGCCTGGAATGAGAGAGCCGATGGTGGTATTGAGAGAATCTCAATCATCCCGGTATCTCTACTGCAAGATGTGAAGGTGTGAAAATGCGTCCCCTGCTGGTTAGAATACGCCAGAATCATGAAGTCGACGCGCACGGGGCGACTCGGCAGGAGCTGTAGGATCTGTAGAGGGGCCAGACTAAGGCCCCTAAGCCTGCCTGAATGATGGAGAGGTATCCTTCAGGTCTTGACCGTAGGCCTGGACCGGAACATGCCCCCCCCCTTCCTTTGACGAGTCCGAGAACAGCATCAAGAATGTGGGGAAAGGACGAGAATATCCACTACCATCAAGAGGCTCCATAGGTCAACACCCATTGCAGGTCTAATAGTTCCGCTGGTCCCATAGGGGCCAGGAAGTCCGGTTAAACATTGCCTGAAGCCACCGGAACTTGGACTGCCCCACATGGAACTTATCCTGAGGCGACCGTTCGGACTATAGACGGGTCAATGAGGAAAGAACTAGGAAACGTTCCAAGGTAGGGCTGAAAGCTCTGCTTGACTGAGAACAGGTACTGCGACTCTCCTCAGTCTTGCCACAGTCAACTGAAAGGAAGGCTCGGAGGATGTGGTAACAGAATCTGGTGTCCCCAGCTGGTCACCCATCCAAGTACCGACCAGAACCGACGTTGCTTAACCTTGCTGGACGGACGAGAAGCGGGGTTTCCAACGTGGTAAGGCTGTTGACTCAATATCATGGCCAGATACTCCAGATGTTGAGGCAGAGGAAGAGAAGGCTCCAAGCAAAATACCATGAGCCCACACTCATGGTAAGCATCCGGAAGCTTGTCCCGGCGCTGAAGAAGGTCGAACCCGAGCCTACCGGAGTTGACTAGCCCTCCAAACAGCAGAGGAGGCGGAAGCCTGCACCTGAGCAGCCAAGAGGAAGGCAGGGAGAGTTCTCTGGGGAAACAAACCTGCTATGCCACGGCGGGATAGCCACACTGCATCATAAGCAGAAATACTTGCAGTCTAGGCTGAATTCGACGAGCTCCCTGGAAGATGGATGGAATGGAAACTGAAAGTACCCGTCCTTCCGATCCAGGGTTTAAGGAGTCCTGTCGCCTCGTTACCAGTCTGATCGATTCTGCTAGTCTACGCTGGCCGAAGTTTGTTCGACAAACTTGATCAGGGCTGAGAGGTCGACTACGGACATCCCCTCCCAGATCCTTCCTTACAAGAAAGGATCGACTGAAGAGGCCGGGGGTGAAGCCGTCGATGATCCTAAGGAAGACATTCGCCTAAGGTATGGATCATTCTGCCCAACCGGGAAACTCTTGCTGACGCTATGGCATAGAGGTTCAGAGACACTGAATTCGCTGACAGAGACGGTAGGCGCGATATCCTTGGCTGATCACAGAGATTGTGCGGGAATGGGCATCGGGAAGCTGTCATTCGGAAGAGTAACCTTAAGCATCCTCCCAGCGAAAAACCTGCAATCCTAGAGTTCATGAACTCTGCCGCTCCATTTAGGACTATGCCCCCCCCAGGGGAGCCTCCCCTGCCATCTGTTCCTGACAGGAGGAAACTGCAATTGGACACCTTGTCCCAGTTGTCGTAGCCGATAACTTAGGCTGACGTGGTTGAAAGAAAAGGGCGCTGGAGCCCTGCAGAGTCTGGAAGAAAGCGCCTTGGAGGAGTGAAAACGGAAGTCAATTTCCTCCGCACAGCCGCTGTCTAAGTCTCTGTCCTTGGGCACAAACAAACTCTTCTCAAGGAAGGAAGGGTGTCTGAGGTCGTCGACCTCCACAGATGAGACACCCGAAGGAAGCCCTCAGTCAGCGCGTCTAGATGGTACAACATCGAGCTTGTCCGCAAGTTGGATACTTACTGACGAAAGGCCAAGGTGCCTGAGCTCGAGAGGAGGAAAGTACCCATGATCTTCCTGTAGCCTCCTTGAACCTAACCGAGGAGGGAAAGGACCTGGTAAGCTCCCAGAGGAAGGGGGTAAGCAGTCACCCCTTGTCCGATGGAGAAATCTCGAACGGAAAGCCCCCACCCACCAAAAATTCTTCCAGGGAATGCCGGGGAAGGGCTAACCCAGGTTCAGGAAAGAGGAGTGTTGCTCAGATCTCCCTGAAGTTTCTCCTATTCTTGCAAGTGCCATGCTCTGCGTTTACGGGGTAAGGCCGTGTTCTGGAAATACTCTCCAGAAGAACTCGCCAGGCTGGCCATGCTGCGAAAACCCCATTGGAAATCGTGGTCGCAATCGCCCTGGAGCTCGCGCAACGGTAATTCAAAGATTTGGTAGGAAGGGCGAGAGCTGGTGGTCGGCGAGTGATAACCCATAGACGAGCAATGGATACTGCAAGAAATAAGCCGACGTTTGTGCGAAGAAACACTGTAGGTTCGAGCGACGGAACACCGTAGGTCCGCGCGACGGAACACGGTCCGTCCGCGCGACGGAACACGGTCCATCCGCGCGACGGAAAACCGTTGGTTCGCGCGCGGGCGAACATTGGAGAGAATGGGCGCAGACGCGCATGAGCGTAGACGTGCAGGCACGTGGGCGCGCAGGCAAACGATCGCGCGGGCTCACAGGCAAGCGGTCGCACAGGCGAACGGTCGCGAGGGTGGGCAGGTGAATGAGCGCGAGTCCGAGGCGGCGAACGCAAGCGTTAGCGCGATGGCGAGGAAACGCGCTGCCGCGTGGGCGAGGAAGACCGCTGGCGATATGGATCAACAGGCGATCGGTGGTGAGATGGTGAGCGCTAACGCGCAGGTTGGCGATGGCGCGTTTTGGCATGCCGACGCGATGGCGAGCAGCATGCGCAGGTGAGCGATGGCGAGCAGCATGCGAAGGTGAGCGATCGCGAGCAGCATGCGCAGGTGGGCGATCGCGCGATGGTGATCAGCATGCGAAGGTGAGCGATCGCGAGCAGCATGCGCAGGTGGGCGATCGCGAGCAGCATGCGCAGGTGGGCGATCGCGCGATGGTGATCAGCATGCGCAGGGTCGCGCGATGGTGATCAGCATGCCAGGGTTGCGCGATGGTGATCAGCATGCCAGGGTTGCGCGATGGTGATCAGCATGCCAGGGTTGCGCGATGGTGATCAGCATGCCAGGGTTGCGCGATGGTGATCAGCATGCCAGGGTCGCGCGATGGTGATCAGCATGCCAGGGTCGCGCGATGGTGATCAGCATGCCAGGGTCGCGCGATGGCGATCAGCATCCGCAGGTGGGCGATGGCGATCAGCATCCGCAGGTGGGCGATCGCGCGATGGCGATCAGCATCCGCAGGTGGGCGATCGCGATCAGCATCCGCAGGTGGGCGATCGCGATCAGCATCCGCAGGTGGGCGATCGCGATCAGCATCCGCAGGTGGGCGATCGCGATCAGCATCCGCAGGTGGGCGATCGCGCGATGGCGAGCAGCATCCGCAGTTGAAGGTCGCGCGATGGCGAGCAGCATCCGCAGGTAGGCGATCACGCAATGGTGATCAGCATGCGCAGGGTCGCGCGATGGCGATCAGCATGCGCAGGGTCGCGCGATGGCGATCAGCATCCGCAGGTGGGCGGTCGCGCGATGGCGAGCAGCATCCGCAGTTGAGGGTCGCGCGATGGCGAGCAGCATCCGCAGTTGAGGGTCGCGCGATGGCGAGCAGCATCCGCAGTTGAGGGTCGCGCGATGGCGAGCAGCATCCGCAGTTGAGGGTCGCGCGATGGCGAGCAGCATCCGCAGTTGAGGGTCGCGCGATGGCGAGCAGCATCCGCAGTTGAGGGTCGCGCGATGGCGAGCAGCATCCGCAGTTGAGGGTCGCGCGATGGCGAGCAGCATCCGCAGTTGAGGGTCGCGCGATGGCGAGCAGCATCCGCAGTTGAGGGTCGCGCGATGGCGAGCAGCATCCGCAGTTGAGGGTCGCGCGATGGCGAGCAGCATCCGCAGGTAGGCGATCGCGCGATGGCGAGCAGCATCCGCAGGTAGGCGATCGCGCGATGGCGAGCAGCATCCGCAGGTAGGCGATCGCGCGATGGCGAGCAGCATCCGCAGGTAGGCGATCGCGCGATGGCGAGCAGCATCCGCAGGTGAGCTAGTAGCTGGCGAACCATGTTCCTTCAGAAGTGTTGGAGAACGTTGGCGTGCCGGCTGTAACACACGCGCGGATCGCCGAGAGACAGGTGATCGCTGGCGAGCTGATGATCGCTGACGAGCAGACCTGAACCGAAGTTCTAGATCGCGAGGGCGAACGTGGGCGAACAGGGCGCGTAACAGGAACCAACAGGAACAGCAGGGATGATCATCATGAGAGCGCCTGTGCGCTAACACTGAGCAGGAGCAGGAGAGAACACAGCAGAAGGGCGCGCAGGAGAACCCTGACACGCAAAGGAAGAACCCCCGTGGGAGGCAACCCTTTGCCCCGAAGGGATCGTTGTCCGCCGGGAGACTGATGTCCGTCGGAAGACTGTTGTCTGTCCGCCGGGAGACTGATGTCCGTCAGAAGACCGTTGTCCGTCGGGAAGACCGTTGCCTGTCGGAAGACGAGATCAGACTGCTGTCCATCTGCACCAAGGCGGAAGATCAAGAAAAAGGAGTTGTAGGCTGCAAACGGAGATTCAAAAAGGCGCCTCTAGCACCCTTATAGGGAGATGAGAGGCCCTTACGACGAGGCGGACGGTGGGCCTTACGGCGAGGGAGGCCAACAGCAACAGAAGAATCCTCCGAAGAGGAGTCTCTATGAGTGTACTCTCTCGCGGACGAAAGAGAAACACTTCGTAGAAGAGACTGGTCAGCCAGTGACCTAAAAGGAGCAATCCTCCGAAAAGGAGCTCCTGCAGTTGCCCAGCCCCTTGAGCGAAACTGCAGGTGTGATCGCTCAGCACCAAGAGCATAGTCGCACGAAAAAAAGGCAAGAGAACAACCCCCCAAAAGGGGAAAAACTCAAGCCTGGACAAGAAAAAACTTCCCTCGGAAGGAAAGTTACCCGCCCAAGGAGGCAAGCCTCCTGAGAGTTCTAAAATGAACTGGAGAGCTGTCCGTCGGTCACGGGAGTACTTCCAGTAGAAGGAGATATGCCCCTGACGAAAATACAAGGGGGGAGGCAGCAACAGCCGAATCCCCAGGACTCAACAAGACAGCTCACACCGTTGCCATATTACAGAAACGAACTAGATCAGTAACTGTAAAAAAATAAAACAAATAACATTAGTACACATTCATTCCCCCGGGAAGGCTCCGAAGAGGAATCCCGAGGGAAAGGAACAAGAATTACACAACAGGCACGTGCCCTCACAACCACTTACACTCACGGAAGGAGAGCTGTAACCAAAACAGAATTATAACTATTATAATTAGGTAACTATGTAATTATGTAATTTAAAAATGAATGAACACCAAAGAAAGAACAAAAACCCCGAAAGGAATCGTTCAACAAGCTGAAAAAAAAACAACTACAATTAGATTCATAAACTAATTGAGACAAACGTACGGCGTAGCAACCCCCCCACACGGAAAGGAAGCTACAAGGGCATAGTAACACGTAGTTTAAGGGTGAACGACCTCAAGAGAGAGAGAGAGAGAAAGACCGGAGTCAAATTCGATCGCCACCCATAAAATTACGCCGTGGAGGCCTAACTGCCGAGGACACCACGTAGAAATCGTACACTACACACACAAATCTGAAAAGGAAACTTACTGATTTCTATACTCAAATATATATACAAACATGAAAACATGTTTACATATATATTGAGTAAAAGAAAAGTAAGTGATTGAGTAAAAGAAAAGTAAGTGATTAAGTAAAGACAAAACAAACAGTGGCTGCCAGAGAGGACCAAGACAGAGACGTCTGTCACAGCCCGAGCCAAAAGTGAAAGTGAGCATTCATCTGTGTGAGGGGGGAGAGGGGTAGCTAGCTACCACTCCCCTACCCCCCCGCTAACTAGCGCGGGGGTAATACACCCTCATTAAATTCTAATGGCTCGCCATTTCAGCTGCGCTAAAAGGTAACCCTCTGTAAATAGCGTGGTTTGTATTTCGGTTACGGAACAAATAAATCTTTCATACATAAAAAATAAAAACTTAAAAACACAAGAGGAAGAGAAACAAGATAGAATAGTGTCCCCAAGTGTACCCTCAAGCAAGAGATCTCTTACCCAAGACAGTGAAAGACCATGGTATAGAGGCTATGGCACTACACAAGACTAGAGAACAATGATTGGATTTTGGAGTATCCTTCTCCTAGAGGAGCTGCTTACCATAGTTTTAAACCCTCTTCTACCCTTACCAAGAAGAAAGTAGCCACTGAACAATTACAGTGCAGTAGTTAACCTCTCGAGAGAAGAATTGTTTGGTAATTTCAGTGTTGTCAAGCGTATGAGGAAAGAGGAGAATGAATAAAGAATAGGCCAGACTCTTCTGTGTATGTCAGCAAAGATGAAATGAGCCGTAACCAGAGAAAGGGACACAATGTAGTACTGTCTCGCCAGTCAAAGGACCCAATAACTCTCTATCAGTAGTATTTCAACAGGTGGTTGGTGCCTTTGCCAATCTACTACCTAATAAAGTGATAAATAAAATAAGAGCCTTAATTAAATGGTATGTTCAAATATTGAAAAGAAATAACAGAGAGGTTTATAATATAAAATGTTGAGTCCTTCATACTCATCAAACTAGTAAATTACAACAGAAGCACCAACAATCAGTTTTTTTAACTCCCCAGAAGGAGGAAGTTTCCGTAATAAACGTTAAGATGACGATAGGAGAAAAACAGGAAATTTTTAGCAACATCTGTAACTTCGTTAATAATGGTTTTTGACGGTAGGGGGTGTATGTATGATAGCGGCCACCTGTATGTATTATTATGGCTAACTTAGAAAACGGCAGTGTAAGTTACGTCCCCACGTTAGGTAAGTAGGTAAGGACACGGCTTGTAGGTTAGGTTAGTAATGTCCGTTTTCCGTTTTTAATCCACGCGGGAGGACCTGGCCGCTGATATACAAAGGCTCCGACAGTAGTATACGTGATTCAAAATAGTGTAATTACAAAGAGATTTTACATTATTTGATTTCCAATGCCCTAACTGGCTAGTACAGTGGTAACGTGTTCACCTAGCATTCACATGGCAGCAGATCGATCCCAGCCTAGGACCGTGAGTTTGAGCTGTTTACTAGGGAGGCCACTGCTGTGGTTGGGCATGACAGTGGAGGGATGAGTTTGCCTGACTGACATTCTGGCCAATACCTATTTTGATGAAACAGGAACTGAAGCCAGACACCTATACCTTTATTATTCCACTTTTCTATGATAGGAGCCTTTGTAGTTTGTTGGGACAGAATGGGTGTAAAATTTCAAAAGTTATTGCTGGAACACATTATTAATAAGGGAAATAAACACGAGATAACCAAAGATTCTTACTTCACCTTAAGTCTCAACTCTGTGTTTGTTTCCCAACTGGCCACTACTGTCAAGGTAACACTAATCGTAAAACTAACTTCATATATAAGACAAAAATTAACGTTGACTTCGCCATAAGAAAATCGATTTGACAAAAGTAATCAGAAAGTTTACACACCTTCCCCAGAGAACTACACTCACATAATGTAGTATATACTATGATAAATAATAAATTAATAATTAATATTATTCTATAACAAAATAAATTAAATATACTGAATGTTGTCTATGTCAAATTCTCAATAGTAAAGCGACTCCATAGTTCTTGACGTCTTATTTTGAAGAAGAATCAATTGTGTAAATAACAAAGTTAAATACGCACCATATATTCCAAAATTATCGGTTGATGAATAGTCGTGGAAGGAACAAACCATAAGTAATAGACGGCCAAACAGGTGTTATTAATTATTGTTATTTTGGTTCCAGGTGTTTTTCCTTTCAATAGAGTAGTAGTAGCCACTGCAGTGTTTCCAGTCAGGTTCAGGTTCTGGGGTGAGGCATAGTCTTTACAACAGCGCCTCCAAAGTTTATCTTCTTGTACTGTTGTCTTTTCTTCCATATCAGGTTTAATACTTCTTTTTTCTTTTCTATATTTGTTTCACTAAATAAAAATAATCCTACTATCTTTTTTAAGTCTTCGCCGTATGGTTGTTGTAGCTCAATTACTTCATTCCTTTCTTTTCTATATTCCTGGTAAAAAAAAAAAAAATTATCTTCCTCATTTTCACAAAAATTACAGTTTACATTCCTCTCATTGTGTCTATTTACAATATTTTGTTTTAACGTATTAGTTCATGCTCTAAAAATATAACAAGCAAATGTATTGTTATAAAGTAACTCTTCTTTAATTTCTTTCTTTCACGTTCAATATATTTCTAAGCTCACTTTACTTTCTATTTCTTCTTTCCACCTTTCAGTATCCCAATTTCTGGTTTCCAATTTTATTCCAGCCTTGTTCATTCTTCTTATCTGTCTTATGCATAAACTTAATTCTTCCAAATACTTTGCAGGTTGTTTCCACCATTTTCCTTCTCTTGAATATCCTGGATAATTATTTTCAATATTTCCTTCTTTCCATTCAGGGTACGATTTAAGTACTGCAGCTTCCCATCCATCACCCTTGCGTTCATAGAAGATGCACCTATCTCCCCTCCTAGAGTAGTATTAGCTGTGCTTTTAGTGGCACCTAAAATCTTCCTGCATACCACATTCTCTATTCTTTGTAGTTTCTCTATTTCAGTTTCTGTTAGATTTATAATACATTACAGTAAGCATAGGCTATGCAACGACGCTTTTAGCGATGTATTTGAAGATTTTACTTTATCTTTCATTTATATTATTTTGTGTTCTCAATAGCTAGCAAAAAAAAAATCTTTCTTATTTTCTATATTTCTTTCAATGAATAAAAATTATCCTATTATTGCCTTTAAGCATTCTACATATGGTTATTGTAGCTGGTAATGTTTTTTTTTCTCTATCTTCACAAAATAAAAATTGTGTTCAAATTTCTTCCATATTTTCGCAAAAGTTAGTTTTTGTGTAAACTTGAAAATCTTAGTGTTAAAATGTTTTTTCTTGCTCTAAAGTAGCCTAGAACACTGATGCAAATGTACTGTTATATATCTATTCTTTAATTTCTTTCTTCCACGTACTGTATCTCCAAGTTCACTTAACTTTCTAATAATTTTTTCCATCGTACAATATCCCACTTTCTGGTTTCTAAATTTATTTATGCTTCAGTTAGGCCTGCCATACACTATCATGTACCACCTGAACAGTTACGCCTGTCAGGTATACCTGATAGTATATGGCGGGAAAAACTAGCCTCTCAGCCGACCTGACAACTGATGAAAATTCGATCAGTTCTGCCTGACAGGCGAGTAAACTCGGCGTGTGTGTGTGTGTGTGTGTGTGTGTGTGTGTGTGTGTGTGTGTGTATGTGGAGGTTTCATCAGCTGTACCTGAAAAGGTCTTTCAGTTATTAACAATCCTTTGATGTGGACAGTTTAATTTTTCTTTTTGTTACAGCTTTGTAATTTTGAACTATTTTACAATTGAGTTCCTTTAATCAAGGGAGAACTAAGTGACAGCAACTCGTCGTACACTGATTCATTCATGAGCAGAAAATTGTTATGATTAGATGGTTCATGTGTCAATGAATTAAGAAGATTGATATGGGTAAATTTATTTCTTCTTTGCAGCCATTCCTTACACCAGTGTTTGCGTTTCTTCCGTCTGTTTTTTTACATTTCACACAAACTACAGATAATAAGGAGAGAAAGTACAGCTCATCTTCTCTAGAATCCATAGCGAACTGACAAACTTGACAGGTATGCATGAAGAGTGGGTGTGCTCCTCAGGTATCAGGTATACCTGACAGGCGTAACTGTTCAGGTGTACATGCTAGCGTATGGCCAGCCTATAGTCTTCTAATTACCTTGCATATGCTACAGGACTAAGTTCGTTCGTTCATATTGTATTAAAGCCAACACTTCTTTCCCTTGCCAACATTGTAAGGTTTGTTGATTTGGGTAATAGGAAATTTGAAATGTTTTTAGTAGTAGAGACAGTTGTGAACAGGGTAAGGATGATGGTGGTAGTAGTAGAGGGCCATCATGTCACGGATAGTGGTAGTTAGAAGCAGGGGGGTGTAAGGCCTTTGAATAGTAGGAAAAGATTGCAGTTGGGGTTGTCCAACCCTTTACTCCTTAGGGTCCCTGCGAAAATTATTTAGTAGTAGAGCAAGTTCAGAAAAATACAGAAGATGGTGTGAATAGGGCCTTACGGTGAGGGGATGAGATGGTTTAAGATTTTTTTTTAAGGTCGTTACCTTGGTGGAGGTGGTCTTACAAGCATTTGTAATTGTCTGTGTATCTTTATGTTGTCGACAATTGCTTTTCCCAGTGTGGCAGCAGCCTGCCACTCTGCCAGGCCTATGGTGAGTTGGTGTCTATTTGCAGGTCACCTCTTAGCTGAGTTGTTAATCCCTACACTCTAGTAGGTAGTGCAGGAGGACCTGTTGTGGTGTGACATCACAGTGTTCACATGGTCTTTGAATGATATCCACGATTTCCCAGTTATCCTTGTATCCCAGTCTGAGCCTGTGTATACACAGCCTGCTTTCTTTGGGCGTATCTGTCTATAGAGGGAGGCTCTAGTTCGCGGCCCATTTATACCAAGTAGCTGAGTGAGAGCCATTCCGTATCCACCTGTGTAGCTCCTTGATTAAATTGTCTTTGAGCTGTGACTTTATTTTATTTTTAATCTGTTGTAGTGCAGACTGTATGTGCACCTATACACCATGTATGTGCCTGGTGCTTTTGGCTTCATTCCCTGGTATCCCAATGTGACTTGGGAACCAGTTTAGAGTTACATGTCTATCTCTTTCATTGTGCTGATACAAAAGTGTTTTGATATCAGCTAGCAGGGCCTTGTTTTCTTTATTCATTTTCTGTTGCAAGGCTTGCATTGAAGATCTTAATCAGTATGTATGACTGCTGGTCCTTCCTCATTTTCAACGGAGTATTGTAGTGCTTGTTTTATTGCAACAAGCTCTGTCTGCATGGTGGAGACATTGTTGGATGTCCTCCAGCAGGCTGTAAGGTTACTGGAGAATACTGCAGCTCCCGCTGTTTGGGTTCCAAGGTCTACAGTACCGTCAGTATAGTAGATCTGTGACCCTGCTGTTTCTGCTAAGCGGATTGCTGTCTGGGCTGAATTTCTAAGTTCCTCCATTGAGCAGTCTGCCTTTGCTCTTGGAAGCTTAGTATATCTGAAGGTTGCTACGTGTTTCTTCCAAGGTGGCATGTGCAGTGCGCCCTGCACTGAGTCTGGGCTTAGCTGCATGATTTTGTAAGGACAGTGAGACAAGCGTCACCAAGATCAACTGATACTTTATTCAAATGTGAGTGGGAGTATATTACAAGGTGCAGACGGAAAGGTAGGATGGCGTTGGCGCCAAATCAAGATGGAATTGCCCGCCAAAATATATGTTTTCTTACACTTACAAATATACGAATTATGAGTTAACAGAAACATGTAATGAAATGATACATATGTCAAAATGTAGCTCTGATAGAGCGGAATACATATACATGGGAAACCACGGTGTGGCGAAAGGAGAATTCAAATAAATAAACAGTTTGTTGATTTTCTGGACAACGAAGGGAGCGGTGTCCTTACAATATCTTCAGTTAGGCCCAGGCTCTTTATGTTGTCGCTATGGGCTTTGCCATAGGAGCTTGGGGTTTGAACCTCAGGGTTCTTTGATAGTTCCTCTTGCACCCTCCTTTTGGTTATAGAGTCTCTGTCTCTGTCTGAGAGGAACATCTTTGCTATTGTGAATGCATTTCTTTGTGCAATCCTGTATTCAAGGGATGGTAGTCCAGTCTCCATCCTTAGGTTTCACAGTCTTGTCCATATTGGCACTCATAGCATTGTTTTGAATTACCTCTTCTGAGGATTTTTGAGTGTCTGTCAAGTTTGTAAGGGTTGGAGCGGCATATACCACTAGCGTTCTGGAACAGGCTAGATAGTACTTCTTTTGAACATGCTCATTTGCTCCGTCATTGAGTTCAGTCTTGTATCTCATGGCTGCCAGTCTGGCATCTGCTTTTTCTTTGAGATACTTGACTTCCTCCTTGAAGGTGAGTTGCTTGTCTATTACAACTCTCAGGTATGTGTAACTGTCCACCTACTTTAGGGGCTCCATTCCTTTTGTGAGTGGATGCAGGGGCTTTGGGGCTTTGATTGTCATAGCCTTGGTTTTGCCAATGTTTATTTTCAGTCCCAGCTCATTGGACTTGTGATTGATGGCATTCAGTGCTCTTTGCATTCTGACAATTCTGACTGGTCCTCGAGCTATTACACGCATGATATCCTCATAGATAAATATCTCTACCCCTTCAGGGAGTTGGAGTGAGGCTATATTTTCCATGAAGATGTTGAAAAGAAGTGGGCCGAGAATCCCTCCTTGTGGTGTGCCATTTTCCAATTCGTGAAAAGTCGAAATCACTCCTTGGAATTTAACTCTAGCTTCTCTTCCTAGCGTGCAGTTTCTAGTCCATACTAGTAGGTGACCTTTTACTCCTTTTCTGGCCACTGACTGCAGCATTGCTGCTGGACTTGCAAGCTCAAAAGCTTTTTCAAAGTCTATGAAGACTATTGTTGCCTTCTTTTGATTGATACAGCTGAGAACATCAGTAATGCATTCAGAAGTTCCAATTCCCTCCTGATATGCATACAGCTGTTTGTGTAGGGGGCCAATTTTGTATTTCATTCTGTTTAGAACCCTTTTTTCTCCTGTCTTTTCCATGCAGGATACTAAGGCTATTGGTCTGGGGTTTCCTAGATCCTTTGGCTTGGGGATCAACTGTTGCCTCCAGGCTTGAGGCCTTGTGTGCTCAAAGTGTGTTCTGTTCATCAACCTCAGGAATGCGGTTTCTCCTGCTGGACCCATGTGTTTGATCATTGTGTAGGTGATCCTGTCTGCTCCTGGCGCAGTGTTTTTTCCTGTCTTGTGTACTGCCCTCAATTCCTCAATTGTGTATGGGGTGCCTGTATCATCCTGTAGCTGGCAGGCTGTGTTAATCCCCTCCCACCTGGCTGGCGCCAGTTGCTCTTGCAGCATTCTGGTTTCAGGGGAGAGATTAGCTGATAGTGTTCTGTTTGCAAAGGCTGTTGCAATTCTTTCTGCCTCCTCTTGAGGGTGTGTTGCAACTGATGTCTTCTTTTTTCCAGCTACTCTGTGTAGTCATTTCCATAGCTCTGTGAGTGTTGTGTACTGTGACAAGTTTGTGCACCATTCCATCCATTTTTCTGTTATTTCATGGATTCTTTGTTGTATTTCATTTTTAACTGTTTGCAGTAGTTCTCTCTTTTCTACTGTGGATCATCTTCTGTAGATTTTTGTGACCCTATGTAGTCTAGTTTAATTATTCCTAAATTTCATTAGTAATTAAGACCGAGTAGTCTGTCCTTGATTTGACTTATTTGTGTAGTATATGTATAAAATCTCAAGCAAACTAGAATGGCATTTTGAATGGTCTTTTTAATTTTAATTAATTAGAATTGTATGAAATTGTTGAGTCCGTTGTTCCTTTGAATAAGAATCTACAGTAGTCAACTGTGGAATACCAAACACAGTTGCTGGAACATTGGCTTTATTCAGCTTAAATTTGTGGTAAGGTGTTGGCCAAGCTGGTACAGTGTTAAGAGTCTCAATGTTGCCAAGCAAGCATACAAACACCAGCACTCACAGTTAATGATTCACACCACATTCACCCCCTTCTGAGAAGAAGAATATACAGTACAGTACACATTCGCATCATAATAAAACATGAATTCACTCAGATTTCACACCGACTGCAATTCTTCTCACATCACATTTGCAATAAAAAGCTTACCTTATTGGCATTATAAATTTCACATCATTTGCATTACAAAACTCATTAGTACTTATTTTATTCCATAACAAGGCTCATCTCACTTACATTACAAAATTCATTGGTAACAGTGGGCCTTATAACTAATAATTCATAATGAACACAATGACATCAGTACACTTACCACCAATACTACTCCCACTCATCTAGGACAAAATCTGAGAGATAGCGAGAAGGGCGCCTAGTGCGACTTGTGCTTTGGGGCGGCTCTGAGGTTGGCATTTCTACAGATGTTCCTTTCGACTGTGCCTTTCCCGGAGTGAGTGATTGTGTGGTTTGTTGCGGTTCAGTTGCAGGCTCCCTCCCCTGGACTTATTCTGTATCCACTCGACTTCTTTCCGTTCTCAGACTGGGGTCTACAGGCGGGAGGGTGATTCCTTGATTAATTGGAGTCTTACCATTCTCTCGCATGTTGAAGACGTGGCAGCTTCCTTTATCATGAGAGGTGTTAGAACTGAATACTTTAGCTGCAGGAGCCAGGTGATGAGTCGACACAGTGGATTCTTTGTCGTCTTGGTGTACAACCTGAACCCATTGTGGGTTGACATGCAGGAGTCTAACCTCCTCGACCTCAGGTTCGTACTTGGATTTCCTAACCGTTTTCTGTAGAAGAGCTTGCTCATTCTCTGTCATCCACAATGGAGCCGCCTGCCCGTATGTTGCTTTCCTGGGGTGCAGGAACGTGCGCTCGTGCGGTGTTTGGTTCGTAGCGACGCACAGAAGGGACCTCATGCTGTGTAGTGCTTGATCCAGGTCAGCCTCCCACATTTCTATAGGGAGGGAGAGAGAAGCAAGAGCTAACCTTACGGTGCGCCACAAAGTTCCATTGGCTCTCTCGATCTGGCCGTTGCCATGGGGGTTATACGTAGATGAGTAGCTTGTAGCCACTCCACGGTCATGAAGGAACTTTTGGTACTCTGAAGACACAAAAGCAGGTCCCCTGTCTGAATGAATGTACTAGGGCAGGTCCCAAACTGAAAAGAGAGTAGACAAACATTTTAATGGTGGTACTCGCTGAGGTGTCTTCTGTTGCAAAGGCGAACGGAAATCTGCTGTACTCATCGATTATGTTGAGAATGTATCTGTTCATTGTGGTGGACGGCATCGGACTTTTGAAGTCAATAGCCAGACGCTCGAATAGCCTGGTAGCTTTTATAAATGTTCCTGTTTCTTTGGAGAACTCAGGTTTGATCTTGGCACAGGTTTCACATTTACGTATGACAGTTCGAGCTTCTTCAATGGTAAAGGGTAAATTTCTCTGTCTTATGATGTGGGTCATCCTTCTGAAAGGTGAGTCAGCTCGTCTCCTTGAGTACAGGTAAGTGAAGCCGCACATCCTGAGGCACAAGAGAGCGTCTGCTACTTGGTTCTTCGATCCAGGTCTGTATGTGATGTCGAAGTTGAAACAGCTCAGTTCCAGCCTCCACCGCATTAATTTTTCATTTGTGATTTTGCCATGGTTCTTGGTGTCAAACATGAAACGCACCGACTGCTGATCAGTTATGAGTCTAAATTTACGTCCTAGTTGAAAGTGTCACCATTTCTTGATGGCTTCTACAATACCACATGCTTTGCGTTCCACTGCCAATTGTCATTTCTCCGATTCTGAGAGCGAGCGAGAAAAGAAGGCCACTGGTTTTCCTTCTTGTGTCAATGAGGCTGCAACGGCGTCAGCAGAGGCATCTGTTTCCACTACAAAGACTGCTTCGTTATCGATAGCAGCTAGTGAAGCTCGAGATATTTCATTCTTCAGTTTTTCGAGTGGTTGTTCTGCGGATTTGGCCACCGGGAAAGTTTTCACTTCGACTAAAGGTCGAATTTTCTGGGAGAAGTTCGGTATCCACTTCGCATAGTGGGACAAGAGTCCCAACGTTCTTTTGAGACTATGGGTATTGTCTGGAGGGTTCATTTCCAACAACGGTCACATTCTCTCCGGGTCGGGTAGGACTTGATCATTTATTACATGGCCCAAAATTGAGATAGATGTTTGAGCATAAACACTTTTCTTGCCATTTATGGTAAGTCCATACTCCAATGTAGTTTCTTGAAAACATTTCAGATTTCTGTCGTGTTCTTCTGTGTTACTGCAGACCGTGATGTCATCCATGTAGGCGAACGTACCCTCTGGTTGTTCCTTGGCAATAATTTCGTCGAGAACTTGCTGAAAGCAGGTAGCCTTGTTGGTTACTCCAAAAGGCAAGCACATGAATTCGAACAGCCTTCCATCTGCTTCGAACGCCATGAATTTCCTATCAGCCATGTTCAGTGGCATTTGAAGATATGCTGCCTTCAAGTCTATGGAGCTGGAGTAGCGGTAAATAGAAATTTTCTCAATTATCTCGGTGATCCCTGGAACAGGATAAGCAATCAGGTTGGTGAATCTGTTTTTGATTTGCGAGTAATCTATGACCAATCTTTTCTTGTCACACTGATCAACTACTACAACTTGAACTCTCCACAAACTGCGACTAGGTGTAATGATGCCCTCCTCTAGCAGCCTTTTTACTTCTTTCTTGATGAACTCTGAGTCCTCTTTGGAATACCTTTTCGATTTCACCTGTATCGGGTGACAGTCAACTGTCAGATTGTCGAAGATGGCTGGCGGTTCAATTTGAGAAGCTATCAGAGCACAAGGTGACTGGATGCTTAGCTCCAAATGCGGTAGCATCCCACCAAACTCTTTGCTGACTTGCCTGTGTAACTGTAGGAAGTCATGTCCCAAAACAACAGGAGTCACGCAATCATCCATCAAGTGCAGACAGAACTCAGGGTATACTCTTCCACGTACGGTTAAATCGTAATTGCAACACTTGGTAAGTTTCATTGTCTGTTTGGCATTAGCCATGGTTATGCTGCAGGTTGAAGAACGAGTCACTGAGTTCATAGCCTTAGCTACAGTACTTTGGCATCTATAAAGCTTTTAAATGCTCCAGTATCGACCAGCCCGTCCAAAGCCTCACCTCCATTCAGTTCTACAGGTAGAACACTTCTGTATACACTTCGTAGTGCAGGAGAAGCTGCAGCCACAGCAGCCCCTGTCATGGAAGCAGGGGTGGACTGTGTGAGGGTGTCTGGGACTATTCCAGCTACAAGATTAGAGTTAGTTGATTTACCATTATTGTTCCATCATTTTCTTTGCGAATTGCAGACACGAGCATAATGACCTACCTTCTGACAGTTGGAACACGAGGCATTCTTGGCTGGGCAGTGGGCTTTGGGATGTAGGCATCCTCCACAAAAGAAGCACCTCTGACCGCTGACAGTGGCAGCACACTCACTTGGATTTGGGGAGTCAGTCATTTTGGTCAGAAAACTGTTGGGATCCGTTTCAGGTTTTGCCTGATCATCTATCAATGCTGTGGTGTTGGTTTCAATTGCATAAGACGCTGAGTGCAGTTGAGCCATTTCTAGTGCATGGGCCTGTTTCACAGCTGTGGATAAGTCCAAGGATTAGTTCTCTAACAGTCTGTCGGATTGCATTAGATGCCATACTCGTGATGTATGAATCTCTGATGGCCAGTTCTTCAGCCTGAGCGGCTGTACAATCAGTGAAGCTACATTCCGAGGCCAGACCTTTGAGGTTATCCATAAAAGTGTTTAGAGTCTTGCCACTCTGTTGCTTGCAGGTGACTAATTTGTATCTGGCAAACACCTCACTTTTGTTTCACAAATCTAGCCTTTAACAGGCTTATGGCGGTGGCACTCTTAATGATCTTAAACAGTTTACAAGATACATGAGCACGAAGCAAGGCCAACCTATCTGGATTTAAGTCCGGGTTGATGGCTACACAGAACGCTTCAAAGTTATGCTACATAATCCATTTGTCCTCTGCATCGGCTGATTCTGGATCCATGTCAATTGGGCTGGGCCTCAGAAACTTGTCCATGGTGAATATAAGCCGAATAAATTGTGGAATACCAAACACAGTTGCTAGAACGTTGGCTTTCTTCGGCTTAAAGTTGTGGTAAGGTGTTGGCCAAGCCGGTACAGTGTTAAGAGTCTCAATGTTGCCAAGCAAGCATACAAACACCAGCACTCACAGTTACCAATTCGCACCACATCAACGTTATTGACAGCTTGATAGGGGTATCCTATAATTCTCATGTGCTAAGGTACCATGTGAAACACAAACCAGGATCAGTGGTGATTGTAGGCGTGCTTATTTCAAGAAGCAGGAGGCCTATCATTTTGGAATGGTAACAGATTTGACTTGGAATATCTATACTCAGTTAAGAGCTGTTTCTCAGAGAGTTTATGCTTCAACTGAAAACAAGCATGTTACATATTCAGATGATGCTACTCTCTTTATATCAATTCAATCTATTGAATGTAGATGTGACATTGCTGAATCCTTTAATAAAGATCTAGCTGAAATTAGTGCATGTTGCAAATTATGGGGCATGAAGTTGAATCCTAACAAAATTCAAAGTATTATTGTAAGTAGGTCGAGGACAGTAGTTCCTCAACATCCAGATCTCAGTTGTTTCTTTAACTCGATGCAACTCATAATTTCAGGTGATTCTCAATAGCAAATTCAGTTTTGAGAAACACATCGAGTTGTTTCTTCAACTGCATAAAAATGGCTTATTAAGAAAGTTTTAAAATTTTCAGTCTGAAGTTTTTAATTCTTTCATTCTGCTTTTTTGCTTTTATTTTAGTATTGTTCTCCTGTCTGTTCTTCAGCTGCTGAATCTCATCTTAATTGGCTGGACAAGAACTTGGGCTTATTATATTTCTTATTCTTGATATACAGTAGACATTATCAAACAAACTATGGTACTTGACATTGGTAAAGGTGAAGTAGCAGCGTCAGTCATGATGAATTAACGACCAGCACAGGAAAAACACCGAAAGCACAAACAATATGACTATGCGGGCAAGTCCAAAACAGAAGGATGACCTAAAGGGGGCGCGTGTTAGGTGTCAGTGGCGTGGTCCAACTGTGTTCTCTTTGATGAAGGAATTATCTAAATGGAAGACAGCCTGTGAATAGTGGTTTTCACACGCCCCTGTTGTATACACGACACCCACAAGGTGCTTGCGCGAGGGTAGTAACCTCTGCATTCCATGCTTTTATCTTTCTCTGGTATATTTGGAAGATTTATATCAGAAAAGTGTAAAGAAGGACTTTTTCACCGGGCGTCACAGGTCTCTTTCCAGAAATAAATTTTTCCTTCGTCAAAATCCCTTTAATCTCTGGCACTGTCGTTCACTTAATTAGTCATTTATGGATATTGCATAAGATTTTTCATAATTCTGACTATCCATTACATTCATTCCCACCCTGCACATAATACTAGGTATGCATTTAGTTGTAAGTCTTGCCTTCTCAATCATAAGGCTCATTACTAGACAGTATTCTTGAATTTTTATTCCAGCTATGACCAGATTGCAGAATGATCTTTCTAATTGGGCCATTGGATCGGTGGAATTTCAGAAGTTCAAACTTGCAGCAAATATTCTTTTTATGTAGAATTATTACTAGTTGAGCAACAACCCTAGTTGTAAAATCTAGATGCTAATAGGGAAAAATAGCCCAGTGAACAAAGGAAAAAAATGAAAAAAATAAACGATTTAAGAAGTAATGAACAATTAAAATAAAATATACCAAAAACATTTACAACAATACATACATACATATACCAAGGCACTTCCCCCAATTTTTGGGGGGTAGCCAACATCAACAAATGAAACAAAAACAAAAAAGGGGACCTCTACTCTCTACGTTCCTCCCACCCTAACAAGGGACTCAACCGAGTTCAGCTGGTACTGCTAGGGTGCCACAGCCCACCCTCCCCCGTTATCCACCACAGATGAAGCTTCATAATGCTGAATCCCCTACTGCTGCTACCTCCGCGGTCATCTAAGGCATCGGAGGAAGCAGCAGGGCCTACCGGAACTGCGTCACAATCTCTCGCCATTCATTCCTATTTCTAGCACGCTCTCTTGCCTCTCTCACATCTATCCTCCTATCACCCAGAGCTTCCTTCACTCCATCCATCCACCCAAACCTTGGCCTTCCTCTTGTACTTCTCCCATCAACTCTTGCATTAATCACCTTCTTTAGCAGACAGCCATTTTCCATTCTCTCAACATGGCCAAACCACCTCAACACATTCATATCCACTCTAGCTGCTAACTCATTTCTCACTCTCACCACTTCGTTCCTAACCCTATCTACTCCTTAGACACTTCATCTCAAACACATTCAATTTCTGTCTCTCCACCACTTTCATACATAAACTATAAAAAGACTTATGTCAGCCTGTTCAACATAAAAATATTTGCTTGAAACTCTACCGATTCAACTACCCGATTAGGAAGATCATTCCACACCTTAGTCATATCTGGAATAAAACTTCGAGAATACTGTGTAGTATTGAGCCTCATGGTGGATAAGGCCTGGCAATTAGAATTAACTGCATGCCTAGTATTAAGAACAGGATGGAACTGTCCAGGAAGATCAGAATGTACAGGATGGTCAGAATCATGAAAAATCTTATACAACATGCACAATGAACTAATTGAACGACGGTGCCAAAGATTAATATCTATATCAGGAATAATAAATTTTATAGACTATAAGTTCTTGTCCAACAAATTAAGATGAAAATCAGCGGCTGAAGGCCAGACAGGAGAACAATACTCAAAACAAGGTAGAATGAAAGAATTAAAACACCTCTTCAGAATAGATTGATTACCAAAAATCTTAAATGACTTTCTCAATAAGCCTTTTTTGGGCAACTGAGGAAGACACAGACCTGTTTCCAAAAGTAAATTTGATGTTGAGAATCACACCTAAAATTTTAAAAGAGTCTTACAAAGATAAAGAAACATTATCAATGCCGAGATCTGGATGTTGAGGAGCCACTGTCCTTGACCTACTTACAATCATACTTTGAGTTTTGTTTGGATTCAACTTCATGCCCCACAATTTGCACCATGCACTAATTCTAGCTAGATCTCTATCAAGTGATTCAGCAACCCCAGATCTACATTCAGGAGATGGAATTGATGCAAAGAGAGTAGCATCATCTGCATATGCAATAAGATTGTTTTCTAGGCCAAACTACATGTCATGTGTATATGGTATGAAAAGTAATTGGGCAAGAACAATACCCTGAGGAACACCAGCTATCACATTCCTTTACTCACTATGGTGCCCATCAACAACTACTCTTTGCAATCTATTACTTAAAAAATGGCAGACATAAGTCTCTCTATGTAGATTATGTGTACTGTACTGGGTAACAAATCTATTTTAATGTTGTCACTGATCTTAAAATATTTTATATTAATTATTCATTGCTTCTCATGTAGTTTATTTATTTCTTATTTCCCTTCCTCACTGGACGATTTTCCATGTTTTAAAGCTCTTGTGCTTACAGTATAATACCTGCTACCAAACTATGGTCGTAAATTGGCTGGCAAAAAATGGATTTTGAGCGAAGCGAAAAATCTATTTTTGGGTGATATCACCATGTCGTTCTGATGGAAGGTTCCTTTAAGAAGCTTCTTAGGGTATATTTGACTACAGTGATATTCCCAGAGAAAAGGTCTCCAGAATTCTAACTCCTGGCGCAAATATCCTTAAAGTTTCCTTTCAGGATATCGCATAATATCAGGGGACGTATTCTTGACACGCCACATAGCAATCTTCACCGCGCATAGCATTTACGCTTCGAGGGGGAAAGTGGCAAAATAAAAGAGGAGCCGTTGTTAAGGTTCCCTTCTTACGTTACTGTTTGAGTTCCTAGATGGTGCCATCATCGCCGCCATCTTTATTCCTTGTAGCGTTAAGCAGGTGCTACAGATACAGTATTATTGGGAGGGATCTTGCCAAGGCCTTTCATAGGAAGGAGGGCGGGTCCATCAGGATGACTTGGCGATATCACCCAAAAATAGATTTTTCGCGTCCGTTTTTGGGCTCAAGCCATGTCGTCCTGATGGAAGTTTACCAGAGTATCTGTAGATTTTCCAATTGTGCCTTAACCTCAAGACAATATTTCCTTGGTCGATTTAGACCTTAGAGACCTGTGACGTTGCCGTTATACGTCATTGCTTCTAATCATTAACTATGTTAGTGCTTCCTGCCCCCTACAGGAAGAGTCATACTAGACTCAGGAATAGTCTCAAAGTTTGCATATTCCATATGACCAACTTAGCAACAAAAGAGCATACGGGTCTCGCTGTATGCCCCACCAGACGAAGTTTGTATTTTCAAAACGAACAAAGGTTCACATAAGCCACCATGGCATCCAAGGTATATCAGCTCAGCTGTATACCACAACAGATAAGTTTATATCCATGTCCAAACAAGGTATGCGTGGGCAGAAAAGGTTTGTATACATTTAGGAACAAAGTTACTTCAGTTGTTCTATGTTATTTTGCAGAATAATAAGGAATAAAAAGGTAATGCTCGTACATAGCTTTATTTATATAGATTTGGGGCGAAATAAGACGCAAATAACAATAAGATATTTATTGGCAATCAATAAATAGTAATTCAGCATACATTTCATAATAACATAAGAAATGTAAGAGAATAATAATAATCAACATAGAGAATACATGCCAGACCAGAAATACTTGTTTCATCTGAAAACAAAAGTTCATGCCACTCAATTGAAAATTCAATAATTTTCTAATATATTTCTGAAAAAGTCTGTCTATATACACTTGTGTAAAAAACACACGACACTAGTGTTAAGTCTATGTTTCTTCACCTTTAGACACTGGAACAGTCCATAATGTCCCCTTGATGACATTTCACTTACCATGTAGCACTGTTAGGTGCCAACATGTACACCCTAGAGAATTATAGTCCCAAATAATTCACTGCTCCTCGCAGCACTAAGCGACAGATCTTGGTACACTACAGTACCTGCCGCCACCACATATCTCTTTAATTCTTGCCCTTGCTTCGCGTAGTGGTTGAAAAACACTCTGGATGACTTCCATCCAGTATATGACGAAGACTCTTGAAATCCATGAACTGGAAAAAATTTAATGACAAAGCAATTTTTCTAGGATCATGACCTGCGGGTGTACTGTCAGGATCCGCTCTGCGAATAAAGTAGGTGATTTCCGCCCTAAGTTGTTTCAGGGATAAGTCTGAACCTGAAGTTTCCCCTTTAAAGAGCTGTCCTCTCCCGAAGTCTGAAGTTCTACGAAGATAGACCTTTAGACACTCCACTGGACACAGCGAGACATCTTCCTTCAGAGGGCAGATTCTCCAGGGACCCCACCTCCTGGTGGGTAGCTCGTTCTTGGCGAGAAACGTTGGGTCAGGAAAGAGATTCAGTTCTCCCATTTCCGTAAACTGAATATGACCCTCTTCCCGAGAAAAGGCCACTATCTCACTAACTCTGGCCCCCGAGGCTAGAGCAAACAAGAATATAACTTTTTGAGTCAAATCTTTCAGAAACCATTTCTCATTGTCCAACATTGAGGCAAAGTGTAATACCTTATCCAAAGACCATGAGATGGGCTTTGGAGGTGCTGCAGGCCTAAGCCTAGCACAGGCCTTAGGAATCTTGTTAAAGAGTTCATTAGAAAAGTCTACTTGCAAAGCAAGCGCAAGGCAAGGGTCTAGTCAAGGCAGATTTACACGTATTTATTGTGTTGGCTGCTAAACCTTGTTCATGAAGATGAATAAAGAAGGAAAAACAGAAATCTGTTGAGATTTCTTTTGGTTTTCTTGCCTTGATAAAAGCAACCCATTTTTTCCAAGATGACTCATATTGCCTTCTGGTAGATTAATTCTTATATTCCTCTAAGAAGTTTATACTTTCTTTCGAGATCCCAAACCTTTTCCTTACCGCTAAGGAGAGAAAATCATGAGATGAAGGTCTTGGGTTTTCCATAATGAAGTGAAGACAGTCGACTTCTGTACTTGTTGAGTCAGAACTTGGTCTGGCAGACGAATGAGCCTCAGCTGCAATTCCAATACTAGGGGGAACCAGTTGTTCCTGGGACACTTAGGAGCCACTAGGGCTGCTGTTCCTTGAAAAGATCTCGGTTTGTTGAGGACCTTCATCAGCAGGTTGGTTGGAGGGAACAGGTAAATCCTGGTCCATCTGTTCCAGTCAAGGAACATGGCGTCCACCGCTTCCGCTAGAGGGTCCTCGTATAGGGCCACATAATGAGGTAGTTTCTTGTTATCGCGAAGAGGTCGATCTGCAGTTCTGGGACTTGATGTAAGATGAAGGAGAATGATCTCGCATCTAGGGACCATTCTGACTCTATTGGCGTTAGTCTGGATAGAGCATCCGCTGTCACATTGCGGAAACCTTGAAGGTGAATTGCTGATAAGTGCCATCTCTTCTTTTCTGCTAAGGGGAAGGTGGCTAACATCACTTGGTTGAGTTGAGGTGATCTCGAACTTTGACGATTCAAACATCTCATTATCACTTTGCTGTCCAGGATCAGTCTTATATGAACTGAAGGGCGAGGGGACAATTTCTTCAAAGTGAAGAAGACTGCCATGGCCTCCAAAATGTTGATGTGGAAGGTCTTGAATAGAGAGGACCAAGTTCCCTGAACTTTCCGTTGTTGAGAGTGACCTCCCCATCCTTCCTTTGATGCGTCCGTGTGGATGATGACTGAAGGAGGCGGCGGTTGCAGAGGCACCGACCTCTTCAGGTTCTTGACCTTCGACCCTGGCTTGAGAAGTGATCGTAGTCGGATCGGCATCGGTCTTATTTGATCTCTTCGAGTGTTTGATGTGTATCTTCTCCAGACTCCTGATGCATCCTTTAATTGTGCTCTTAGCACCGGGTCTGTCACTGATGCAAACTGAAGGGAGCCCAGCACTCTCTCCTGTTGGCGTCTTGATATCCAATCGGATTTCAGAAGTCTCTTGACAGGTCCTGCTATTTCTCTCCTCTTCTTTGATGGAATGGAGAGGTGGTGTGACTGTAAGTTCCAATGTATTCCAAGCCATTAAAACTCCTGAGCTGGAGATAGTCGAGACTTTTTGACGTTGATCTTGAATCCCAGATGTTCCAGGAACTGGATCACTTTCTTGGATGCTTGCATGCATTCCATCTCGGTTGCTGCCCACACCAGCCAATCGTCCAGGTAGGCTACCACCTGGACACCTTCTAGGCGTAGTTGTTGAACAACTGCATCTGCAAGCTTTGTGAAGATCCTTGGGGCTATGTTTAGCCCGAAGGACATGGCTCTGAAGATGTACTTCTTCTGTAGCCTGAATCCTAGGTAGGAGGAAAGTTGGCGATTGATGGGAATGTGCCAATAGGCATCTGCCATGTCTATGGAGACTGTGTACGCTCGTTTTGGCGGCAGGGTTCTTATGTGTTGAAGGGTCAACATCCTGAACTTGTAGTTTACTATGAACTTGTTGAGTGACGACAAGTCCAGAATGACTCTGAGTTTGTCTGAGTCCTTCTTGGGAACACAAAACAGCCTTCCTTGGAATTTGATGGACTTTGCCCTCCTTATTACCCTTTTGCTCAAGAGTTCTCGGGTATATTCTTCCAGAATGGGGGTGGAGTGTTGGAAGAATTGAGGAAATGATGGTGGAGCTATCTTCCAGCTCCAGCCTAGTCCATTCTTGATCAGGCTGTGGGCCCAGGGATTGAAATTCCAGCGACCCCGAAATGAATGGAGTTTTCCTCGTACCGGAAGCATCTCATTGCTTCGGTTGACCGGAGGACTTGCCTCCTTGACCGCGCCCTCCCTTACTTCCTCTACCTCTTGAGGGGCGTCTAGAGGAACCTCTATATGACCCTCTACCTTTAGGGCAAAAGGTAGTGGTCTGCCTCTCATAGGCGGGAGTAAAGGCTGGTGACTGGGTCACCACCTGCTGGGGTACCATCTGGTAGGTGGGTTGGGGTTGTGCCACCATCTGGGGCACCGCGGTCATGGGAAGTTGTTGTTGTTGTTGTCTGGCTGGGCGAGAGGGCAACCTCGGCCTCTTTGTCTTCCTTTTTGGTTGGGGGCCCTCATCCGGGGAAGACTTCCTTTTTGACGACATGCCCCACTTTTGGAGAAGATTCCTGTTCTCTGTGGCAGCCTTGTCGACTATTTCCTTGACCACTTCGCTCGGGAAGAGGTCCTTTCCCCAGATATTGGAAGATATCAACTTCCTGGTTTCGTGCTTCACTGCAGCCAAAACAAACGCGAACTCCCTACAAGCCCTTGTGGCCCTAACAAAGCCATACAGGTCCTTGGTTAGCGTTGCCAAGTGTGTCTTGGCCACAACCATAAACATATCGGGGGTTCTATGGTCGCTTGCCATTGCCTCCAAGGTGGTCTGGAGGGTTAGAGATGCGGCAAGCCTTTCTTTTGTCTCTTGCTTTCTGGGCAAGAGAAAATCAGACAACTTAGGGAGGTTCTCGCTGAACTGGCGTCCAGCAAAATCCTCCTCCCTCGACAACTCCAGTCCCTGTAGGCGACTAGGGATAAGAAGTGTAAGATGACTTTATTATTTCCTTTTTCTGTAAAGGGAAAGGCCCGAGTAGCTGTAGCAAGAAAGGAAGGATGTTTCTTACTCAGGGCTGGCACCTTAGAGTTAGTGAAGCCTTGTCCTTCAAACTGCTAGCCAATAAAGCCTGAGCTTTTGCATGGTTAAGCACTATGACTTCTTTCGGCTCTGTCTCCTCCTTTGACACAGGTTCCAGCTTCAGACGGACGAAGCAATCTGGATAAGACTCAAAGCTAGGCCAAAAGTTAACATCTTTGATGAGGATGGATCCCAGCTTTTCTGAAATAAATAACTTCCCGTTTATCATAGGCATGTACTCTGCATGCCTCCACGGGTTCACGTCAGAACATGAAGGAAGGTCCTTCACGTTGAGTCTCTTGTGAGACCCACGGGACGCTGCAAGCTGATGTATCTCCTTCCTCAATGCTGCTTCCCTTTCTTCATTCTGCTTCTGAAACCTCTCCATCATTGACATGAGGATAGACAGAATCTTAAGAGGACGTAGAGGGCACTGGTTCTGGGGCTGGAACCGACGAAATGGAAACCGATTCGACTTCATCCTCTTCGGTATCAGGAGCCAAGGTAGACTCCTCTTCCTGACCTCCCGCAAGAGGGTCCTTTTCTGTGTCTTCTGACACCTGACATCCTCTCGTCTAGATGGATGTCCTTCATCGCATCCGAGACATCCATATCTACGGAAATCTGGACGCAAGGGATCTCATGGTGAGGCTGTGGTATGATGGCGTCTGCAGACGCCTTGGGGAGTAGATAAGACCGCATCCGCTCATTCTGAGGGTAAGGCCCCGTAGCGTTCTTCTGGAAGCCACGAACCCATCTACGCAGCGTACTCCATGCTGCATCCCTTGACTCCGTTGTCTTGGGGTCATCAAAGGCCTCAGTAACCAAGGCTTTGCAAACGTTACATACCTGGGGGTCCCAATACTTAAGAGGTCCCTTGGTGATGGAATAACGGGAGTGCGCCCTGCACTCCTCATGGCCACAGAAGTCCTTGCTCCGGACATTGCAGAAGACGCTGCGGCACTTAGGGTGGTCCTCCTGTAAAGAGAGGAAAACAAAATGAGTATACGGTAGTTCATCTCACTTGATAAACTATATAAATATTATTAATAATATTTTTGCATTTTATTGCATATAGCTTAGGATAGGTAAGCTAGAAATGAATTAGGAAAGACATATACATGTGTTTCCTGCCCAGCCAATTGCTGTGACCTCCCTCAAAATTAAAGCCTTGGGTTATCCTATTTAGGAGGCCCATTGGAAGAGTTCTACCCTGTAAGGATAGATAAGTGTAACTTAATACCAGCTTCCAAAAGGTTTAAGATTGAGGGTCATTTGTAACTGATCATTTATCGGTGTATAGAAAGAAAATTTCTTTCCTTATATAGTATGGTCTCAACAATAGACTGCGCATGGACACAGAGTATGTTGAAAAATTTAACTACTGTATACTTTGTACTATAGTTTTCTGTTTGCTGTATGATCTATACTGCAAATATACTGGCTACTGTATAGTCATATACTGTAGTTCTAGCCAGCATGTTGCCGGTAAGGCTAGCACCTGGGGCATAGTTCAGCCGGCGCATTGCCGGCGGCTCGTGGCTGCTGGCGCACAAGTCCAGCCAGCACTTTGCCGGCAAGGGTAGTGGTCGGCAGCTGCCGGTTAGGTTAGTACCCGGCGGCACTAGCCGATAGAGAGAGAGAAAGCAAGGAGTGAAGGATGATATAAGTCTGCCTTACTGCCTTCCTCCAGAATGAGGGTTCAAATGGAAGGGTAGTGTATTATTCAGGCTTCCATCCATCCACAACTATTGCCGGTCTCTGCTGGTCACAGGTTTGTCAAAGGCAGTCCAAGAGAGGACTGAAGAACACTCTACAGTAAAGGGATCCTCTGTCGGCACAGCACTCCCGGAGCCTTGCGTCCAAAAGGGAAAGCTGAGCAACTAGGTCACTACAAGCAGAAGCCCAAGCTGGCTCTACAACCCGCCGGCAAGCGGTGAGATTGTAGGACAACGGCCAAAGGGTTGCGATGGCTAGGCCATCACTAAAGGACAGAGATGGGGCGGGGAAGGGTCCTGTATGAGGTGTGGAAGGAGCCGGCAGGGTTGCCGGTCTTACCACACCTTAAAGAAACTCTGTTCCAGTATCGGCGCCATCCTAGGCGGCAGGAGAATACCTATTCTCCAGCCTAGGGTCTGCCAATACAGTTCAGGGGCCGGCAGCAATCTTGCTGCCGCCCCTAAACAAGAGAGAAACAGAGTTCTAGTGCCGGCGTCATCCTAGGCAGTACAAGAATGTGTATTCTTCAGCCTAGGGCCTGCAAGCACAGGACTAGTCAATTAGACCACAGGGAGAAGGTAGCAATATCATATAAGGCCTTCAGGTGTGGTCTAGGGAGGTCTAGCTTCCTATGCCGGCAGCGTAATCTGAAAGGGGAATGACTATTCACCCTGCCGGCACAAGACTATCTACTCTGAGGTTCTGACCAAAACCCAAAACTTACCAGCTGCAGTTAAGGGAAGGGACAGAAAGCCCTAGCCTAGTCCTGCCTGAATGACAACTCGAGGCACGACCGACTAGGGTTGTAGCCTAAGGCTACACTCAGAGGGAAGGAGGGATTACTGTACTGTACCCTTAAATCTCCACTGGAGACGAGTATCGCTTTATATAATAATTCTAGGAGATATCTATCTCCGCCTGAATTGATAAAACGATACGCAAGAGTAACTGGGGAACACTCTCGTATACTATCTTTAGGAGAGGAAATTATTATGCAATCAATATATCTTACATGTATAAATTGCCTAAAAAGCTTCATTTAAATTTTATAACGCTAGGAATGTCTATTATATCATGCATGAAAGTAAACAAACGCCTAGGCTAGTTAGCCTAGCGTAAGCAAGGTTCGGTTACCTAAATCGCCAAAACTATTACGAATACTATCAGCATAATATAAATAACTCCTAGCAATGAAGACTAAATAGCTAACATTATTTTGTGCTATTTATACCGGGAAAGTTGTTCTGGCTAACTAAATAACTCATGCGTTACGAACGACAGCGCCCACGACGCCTCCGGTTCAGGCAATAGCTCTTCCATAAGTTCACTAAGAGGCAAGAGCTGACATTTATACAATGTAAAGATCAAATACTCAACTTTCCAGATGCAGAAGAGGCTGGAGATTGCATGATAAATCCAAAATAATCCAATAACGAGAGCAACCGGGAAAATCACCGAGCGAGATCGCTACAGAAAAAGGAATAAACTTGGTGGCGATGATGGCGCCATCTAGATACTCAAATAGTAACATAGGAAGGGTACCTTATTAACGGCTCCCCTTCGTTTTTTGCCACTTTCCCCCTCGAAGCGTAAACGCTATTCAGGGTGAAGATTGCTATGTGGCGTGTCAAGAATACGTCCTCTGATATTATGCGATATCCTTAAAGGGAAACTTTAGGGATATTCGTGCCAGGAGTTAGAATTCTGGAGACCTTAAGGTAAATTCTCTGGGAATATCACTGTAGTCAAATATACCCTGGGAAGCTACTTAAAGGAACCTTCCATCAGGATGACATTGCCTGAGCCCAAAAATTTATCTTATATTGAGTTAAATATTAAGAACAGTTATGCAAAAAAAACACACTTTGAACTAATTCTCATCTTACACCGAGGCCAATCAATTACTATTCACCTGAATAGTTAACACTTTTAATATAGGTTCCATTGCTCTCTAAACCTACAGTAGATGGTCACAAAGGACTTCAAATTATATATATTTACTAGGAAACTAAAAATAAAGCTGACATGTATTTAACTTTATTCAGTATTGACAGACGAACCAATAACTTTTTTTGTATAAGAGAAAATATATGAAATAATGAATATTTACCTGATGATGATGGAATGAATTTACTCACTCAGTGGAAGCACAATGAACTTTTCAACACTGGATTTGATATCTACAATGTATATTACATTTTAGCAAACCATGAGATCAATAACCATCATATTTACTTTAATCATATAATCATAAATTTATTAAAATAACATGAAAATGTTTTTATATGGCAACAATGATATAATAATGGTACATGGATAGAAAAATACTCGTGCTGGTATAATCGACTGACACTATGGTAAAGGACACTATTTGATACAATACAGCCAGTGCTTTATAAAGGCATACTGATGTAAAAAAAAAAAAAATGATATATTTGCGAGTTATTTCCTTTTGAACTAATATTCACACTGACAAGTATACTAGGTCATAATGCTGAATAATGAAATGATGACATGAAGAAAAGTACATCCATTTTGAAAGTCACCCGAGTTTTCACAATCACAGAGGAGCTATGCAGTTGTTGGCATCAAACGCTTTCAGATAACTGTAAATGAGAAAAAAATTAATTTAAAACGCTACTATTTAAATCATCACCTAAAAATAATTTGTTGTATACTCTAACTTCTTTGGGAAAGCCTTTAGAAACTTATAAAACATTACTACAAAACCAATCTAAAAATTGTTATAGTGGAAAAAGCCACTAATTAAATAAAGTTTACTAGCCTCTTGTGCACTTGATGGAAAATACAGTAAGTTCATGCAAATGTAAAAATAAAACTGAAAAACATCCTTTATTTCTGGATTTTTGGTCGCATGTCAAAACCAAATTAACCTCCGTATAACCCAGAAGAAAAACAGCTACCAAGAATAGTGAAGGTCATCGAGAAACAATAAGAATATACTGTAACAAATTTTTCAAGTGATATGTTTTTCCTACAAACGTGAGTCCTTTAATTAGAGATTTTGTTTCAGCACGAGCTTGAATAGGTCGTTAAAACGGGATAATGAGCGGTTATACAAGTGGTGAGGGTGTGGGGCAAGGAGCCCCACCCCTTTTCAGATGGAGATTGCTCAATTTTGACCTTTCTGCCCTGGACTGAGAGGAGTGGTTGAGGAGGGAAATTAGATTAAAAGACTCCGGTTTGTATGGCTTCAAAAAATACAAATTACTTTTTTAAAAATTTATTTGTACCTACGTGTCTTAACCCTCGGCATTTAATTTGGCGTCAATGACCTTTGCTGTCAGGATGCCAGAAAACTCAAAATCAATCAATCGTCCTTTCATTACGTAGACTCTGCTTGATGGACTGAAAGTCCCCATTTACCAAAATAGAGCGGCAGCCAGGTGGAGTTTGGTTAAACAAACGAGGTATCAATGTGGGGTAAAGGATCATGCAGAAAATGATTGAGCATATGAAGAAGTGGACATTTACTGGGGATTACCTGGTGCATTAAGGGCCAAGGGAACCCCCCAAAAGAGAAAAAAATCTCAGCTTGATCAAATGTAGATACATACCACACACAATGAATTTCAGGGTACCTAACACATCACACTGATTAAGAAATGGTCCAAGCCAGACAAAATATCTGCTGCAGTATGCCTGCCAGAAACAATAGGTATAAAAAATAGACTAGACCAAAAAGTTTATATACTTCTGTGCACCTCAAGAGTTCAGAATGGCTAATGCCAAACAAATTAGATTACCTATTTGCTTTTGTGCTTCATATTACAAAGAAAACCTTTGTGAATAAAATTCATACAGTTGTTAATTGTCAACAAAATATAACCAAACATCACAAATTTTAAGTAATTTGTATTTTTCCTAACGGTACTTACCTCTAACTACTTTCTTAGGACTATCTGGTATCTCCTCCCAACCGACCAGAGTTTTGTGTAGTTTACCCTATTCCCGTTTTCTATGAGGGGCAACCTCAGGTGGTGTGATACGCACCCTGAGGCGACCCCGGGTCAGAGAGCATGCTTGCTCAGGTCTCGATCCCCAGTAAGTTCTTGATAGCTTAGGTTTCTATGAAGTCCAGCAAGGCACTCGGGGAAGGATGGGTGGGCCATTACTTTCTATGAAGTCCAGCAAGGCACTCGGGGAAGGATGGGTGGGCCATTACCCGAAAGTAGTTCGAGGTAAGTACTGTTAGGAAAAATACAAATTACTTAAAATTTGTGATTTGTTCCAACACAGAGTACTTACCTCGAACTACTTTCTTAGGAGACTTATACCTTAGGAGGTGGGAGTGTCCTTCATGACCTAGAGACTATGAGAAGAATATAAGAGGAACCTAGATAGGAGACTAGTTTCTGCTGACCCCAAGGAAAACACGAGAGAATAGGGAAAACTACGAAAAACCCATCTTATTGTCTAAGTAACTCGCCTCTGCAAGAAATCCTAGGAGACATGTCCTTCCAACGATAGTGTATCCCATGGCAGTTTCAGGGGACTACTGGAGTCATTTTGGCAAGGGAGCAGAGGAAGGAAAAACAAGGGGGGTTAAGGAGGAACCTGTCTCTCTTGGACTTACTACCCGCGGTTGTCACTGGGGCTACACCTTTAAACCGTTTGGAGTGCACGTAAATGACAGGGCCTATCGAGAACCTGTCTAAGGACTTCCTCGAGTAGTCCTTCAAGTAGTGAGCTGTGAAGATCGACTGGCTAGACCAAGTACCTGCCCTCAGGATCTGGCCCACTGCCATATTTTTCTCAAATGCCAATGAAGTACTTAGACCCCTAATGTCATGGGGTCTGGGCTTTCCTGGAAGGGGGACCCCTGCACTACTGTAGGCCCTGACGATCACCTGCCGTAGCCAGAAGGAGATAGTATTCTTGGAGACTGACTTCCTCACTAGTCCCGAGGAGACGAACAGACTCTTGATTTCGGGTCGAAGTCTGGCTGTCCTCTCTTAAGTATTTTCATACTGCCCTGACAGGGCACAGCAGCAAGTCCCTCGAGTTGTCCAATCGAGGAATTGCCGGCACTGAGAACCCTTCAAACTTGGGATCCCAAATGGCTGGATTCTGAGTCTTTGCCATGAAGGATGGAACGAACCTGAAGGTAGCCTCACGCCAACCCTTTGAGTGTGATACCTCGTACGACAGTCCGTGCAACTCCCCTACCCGTTTTGCTGATGCCAGAGCTAACAGAAAAACTGTCTTGAGGGTGAGTTCCTTGTCCAAGATGTCCTTTAGGGGTTCGAAGGGAGGTTCTGACAGCATCTTCAGGACTCTGGCTACGTCCCATAGGGGCACCCTACTGGCTTGAGGCGGGCACGATTGTTCGAAGCTCCTGATGAGCATCGAGATATGTCTGGAGGCACCAAGGTCGATGCCCTTCAAGAGGAAGACTTGACCCAGAGCAGCCCGGACTCCTCTGAAGACTGGGATGGACATGTTTACCTCGTCCCTGAGATAGACTAGGAAGTCCGCTATCTCTGGAACGGAGGTCCTCCATGGTTTGATGTTCCTCCAGACGCATCACTTAGTGAATGTGGCCCACTTTGCCTGGTATACTGCAGCTGATGAATGCCTCAGATACCCTGACATCCTTGCTGCCGTTCTCGAAGAATATCCTTCCTTCCTCAGGAGATGCTCGATAACCTCCAAGCGTGAAGGCGGAGGGACCGAGGGTTCTCGTGGAACCTTTGAAAATGGGGCTGCCGGAGAAGGTCTGGCCTGTCCGGAAGGGGCCAAGGTGGAAGGCGCGCCACTTCCTTTAGATCCGTGAACCACTCACTCTCCGGCCACCAGGCCGCTACCAAAGTCATCCACAGGTTGTCCGCTCGCCTCACCCTGTTGAGGACCTGTCTGAGTATCCCGAAGGGAGAGAAGGCGTAAATGTTGAGGTTGTCCCAAGGGTGCTGGAAGGCGTCCTCGAACGCCGCTTCTGGATCTGGCACAGGAGAACAAAACACGGGGAGCTGTGCATTCAGTCTCGTTACGAGGAGGTCCACCACTGGTGATCCCTATTTTTGATTGAGGGTCTTGGCCACTTCCGGATGCAAGGACCACTCGGATCCTACTACTTGACCCATTCTGCTGAGGCCGTCGGCCAGAACGTTTCTCTTCCCTGGAATGAACCTTGCTGAGATTTTGATCTGTTCCCCTTCGGCCCATTCCAGCAGTCCCAACGTGAGGACGCACAACTCCTTCGTTTTGAGTCCTCCTTGTTTATTTATGTAGGCCACACCACCGTGGCGTTGTCGCACATCAGTGCCACTGTGTTTCCCCGGAGCTGATGGACGAACTCTAGGCACGCTCTTCGCACTGCCATCATCTCTAGTACGTTTATGTGCTGGTTGTTCTCTTCGTCCGTCCAACTTCCTCTTGCTGTCCTGCCGAGGAGATGGGCACCCCACCCCTCCTTAGATGCGTCCGTGAAGAGAAGCATCTCCGGAGGGTCGGCTGCGAAGGGCATTCACTTGAGGGTGTTCGATCTGGCAATCCACCACTCTAGGACCTCCTTCGTCTCTGGGAACACCGGGACCACCTTGTGGGGGGAGTCTCTCTGGTTCCAAGTCTCCTTCAGGTTCCATTGGACTCCCCTGAGTTTGAGTCTCCCCTGGGGGACTAGCTTCTCCAACGACATGAGGTGGCCTATCAGTCTTTGCCCGTCCTTGGCTCTCCTGGGCTGGTCCGACAGGAAGGGCCGGAGGATCTGGTTCAAGTTGTCCAGTCTCTCCGCGGAAGGGAAAGCTCTCGCCAACCGGGAGTGCAGGACCATTCCGAGGTAGGTCATCCTGGTGGAGGGTATCAGTTAGGACTTCTCTAGGTTGATGATGATACCCAGGACGTTGCAGAACCGCAAGAGCTTCACGCCTTGTTCCCTCAGTACTTTCCCTGAGGCTGAAAGCAACAACCAGTCGTCCAGGTACCGAATCAGGCGGATGCTCTGTTTGTGTGCCCAGGCTGAGACTGTTGTGAAGACCCTCGTGAAGACCTGAGGGGCTGTGGACAGACCGAAGCAGAGGGTCTTGAACTGCAACGCTTGGGCACCCCATTTTACCCTTAGGTACTTCCTGCTGGAGGGGTGAACAGGGATTTGGAAGTACGCGTCCTTGAGGTCTATGGTCATCATGAAGTCCCCCTCCCTCAAGGCCGCTAGGACCGACTTCGGGGTGTCCATCTTGAAGTCGGTCTTGCACACGAACTTGTTGAGGGCTGAGAGGTCTATGACTGGTCTCCAGCCCCCTGTCGCTTTCTCCACCAGGAAGAGTCTGCTGTAGAACCCGCCCAGGTTCTTGACTGGTTCTATCGCCCCTTTCACCAGCATCGCAGAGACCTCCTCTTGTAGGGCCGTCCTTCTCAAGGGGTCTTTGGGTGCCAACCACTCTGCCTGTTGATCTAGCATTAGAGGTGGGGTGGTCCGCCAGGAAGGGTAACCTGTACCCTTCTTTCAGGACTGCTACGGTCCATGGATCTGCTCCGTGGTCTCTCCATGCTTGCCAAGAATGTTTGAGGCATCCCCCCACCTGAGGCTTCGGCAGGAGTAGGGGGGTCTCTCTCCCTATCTCCTTCTAGAGGCGCGGCCTGAACGACCTCTTCTGGCTGCTGCGTAGGAAGGTCTGAAGGATGATTGCGTTGCAGACGTTCCTCTACAGGAGGGCTGAGAAGACTGAGGCCAGGCCGTAGTAGGGGCGTCTCTCCTGGGTTGACTAAGTAAGGGGCGAGGAGGATGGGAGGCGTTGGAGGGCGCCCTCCTATGGGTAGGTCTTCTCGCTGGAGGGGGTCTGGAGTCTCCCGTATCCTTCAGCTTCCTGACCCTCTCTACCATCTCTTCCACTGCCTTCAGGGGGAAAACTGAGTCATCCCACAGGGGTAGGCTCCTTAGGGACCTCGCTTCTCTGTCGGGGAGCCCCCTTACGAGCTTGTTGAGCACCGTATCCCTTTTTCGCAGAACCCAATTGGCGGCCTGCGCGATTGATTGATAGGAGAAAAACTTTAAGGGCTTTACCTCCCGAGCTAATCAGTTCCTTCAGTAAGGCCTGGTTCTCCGGGATAGTGAGGTCGTAGGAGGACTGGAAACCTACCAGCGTGGAGGCCCACCAATCCAGCCAGAAGGAGACGTTCACCAGGTCCTTGGCTATCTCCTCCATCATGGCAGCTTCTGAAGGGGAGAAACAGATCGGGGCAGTAGTAGCCCTCTCTTCAGCTGCTCCTTGCCCCAGGATGGCGATTGCAGGTTCCACAGTACAGGGACCCGCACGATGCCCTTCAGGAAGGTAAAACCTGCTTTGGGATTTTAGGCCTTGAAGAAGCTTGGAGGAACTCTGGGTCTTGGGGGCTTCTTCATGGTTGGCCACGATCTTGTACCCGTGGGCCCTACCCAGCCTATCATCCCTAGCCAAAGGCAGGGCTAGCGAGGGTCTCTGCTGCACCAGGGCATCCACCAGCCTGCTGAGGCTCGAGAGCCAGACTTCGTCAAAGGAGGGCTCGGGTTCGTCCAGCCTGTGATGCCTGCGAATGAGTCCTATCACCCTCCTGTAGGCCGAAACTTCTGCTGCTGAACCTTCCCCGTTGTCGTCCATTTCCTCCGTAGGATATTCCGCTGCCTGTGACGGAGGTCCTCCGACGGAGGTCGCCGCGCGGGGGGGAGGAAACATCTTGGACTGGTCCAACTTCGGCGGCTCAGGGCATAGGACGGGCATCGCCCTCGGGACGGAGGCCTCCATCCTGGACCTATCCCTGCTTACGGAGGTCCAGGTAGATGCGGGCTTGCTCGTCGAAGGGAGTTGCTTGTCTCGTTCCTGCCGACTCGACGTTGACTTGGAGGTCGGGACGCGGCTGCCAGACCAAAGGGGCGACTCTCTCCGCTGGGCGGATGGAGTCGGAACCTTCGCAGACTTATGCCTGTCCGGTGGGACCTGAATAGACAACTCCCTCCGTCGTTCGTATCTGCCGCTGGATACGTACCTTCCTGGTGAGCAAACCCTTGGGAGCCAGTTTGAGGGGCCTAGAACTGCTGACAATCTCTATCAATTTGCTACGAGGGATGACTACCCATTCTTCCCCCGGGGAGTCACTTCTCCTAAACTTCCTCCTGGGGGATCTAGAGCGCCTACCCCTGTAGCGGGATCTGGAGCAGGAGTGAGACCGAGAATGTCTCCTGCGGGACCTCTCACGACGTCTCCTATGGTCCCTCGGGGCTCTGTCTTCTGAGGAGCAAGAGTAGGCTTCGACAGAGGAGCCCTACGACTTACATGTTCTCGCCGGCGGGTCCGACTCGTGCTGCGTTGTAGCTGGGTCCACGTGTCGCTCGATGGAAGAGGAGGGCTGCAGGAAGACGGACAGAAACGTAGCTGAAGGCGCTGGAGGGGAGCGTGGGAGTTCCTCGATGGGGGACCAGGTTTCAAAACCTTCCTCCATCCTTAACGGAGACCTGAAAGGCGTCTTCGGCGGCGCCCACGTGAGGGAGTCCGACGGCGGTGAGTCTTCCTTCTCGGCGGAACCCTCGGCTGCGGAAGCACCTGAAAAACACGGCCACGAGGCGGAAGAAGAGGTAGGCACAGTTTTTCCCCACTTATGATCATCTGATGAGAAGGGCCCTGCTTGCACCAGGGTTCCGCCCCCCGAACACACTCCATTCCCTCCCTCAGGCCCCTCACTTGCCTGGAATGATGCCACAACGCCACTATCCCGTAAATCAGACTCCTGGGGAAGGGCCACAGGCCTCTTCCCCGCAACCAACTTACCTCGTCCCCTACTCTGGGTAGGGGAAGGCGGCAGCGAGGCTCTGTCTGACGCAACGCGCGGCAGAGAAGAGACGTTCGACTTCTTAGGTGATCTCTTCGACGCCTTCTTCTTTTTGGTGCCGTAACGCACCGACTGCACCTCGTTCCAGGACTGGCACTCCGGACACGTGGCTGTAGGAGAACACACTGCCCCTACACGAAGACCACAAGGAGTGCGGGTCAACTTCAGGTTTCGACAGGAAAGCACCACACGATTTACCGGCCATAGGCCCAGGACAACGGCGGGGATGCTCCATTACGCACTAGTAAAGCACCGCGAGACACAGGAACACGAGGGAAAGGATAAGGGGGAACACAAAGGTACCACGTGGGAACCGCGTGAGACACAAAGGGGTCGGGTACACAAAGGGTCGCACTGGATAAGGAGAGCGTCGAGATGTTATCGCGACGCAACCAGAGAACTTACTGGGGATCGAGACCTGAACAAGCATGCTCTCTGATCCGGGGTCGCCTCAGGGCGCGTATCACACCACCTGAGGTTGCCCCTCATAGAAAATGGGAGTAGGGTAAACTACACAAAACTGGTCGGTTGGGAGGAGATCCCAGATACTCCTAAGAAAGTAGTTCGAGGTAAGTACTCGGTGTTGGAACAACTATTATTTACAATAATAATAATGAATATAGTACTATATTGACTGCAAATTAACAGGATAAATCCTTAATAGTTTTAGCCTTATATCAGTTTTTTCATAATTTTAATATCACTCTTTATAGGAATATTAGCATTGACCTACATTAGTTTATCTACATTTTCTAGTGAGAGATTTTAATTAAACAAACCTCAAATTCTTTATTTCCTTTACTTTGTCATAACTGCTGTTTTGCCATAGCTATGGCCTTGAAAAAATTATTTCATAAAGGTCTATTATCTTATTTGACATACGGTAGCTTATCTGCAATTCAGTTGCTAGATTGTTCTTTTCATAACGTTTCAATGTAGTCTGCATGGTCAAACAAGAAGAGCCTCCTGCCTCCAAGTGGAATGTTGAACACTAGGAGTTCCCAACACACCAACAAATACTAAAAACCCAGCCAATGCAGATCTGAGTCCTCCTGACACCCTGCAGTGTACTTCCCTGGAACCGATCCAGGGACGTATGAACAGGTGCGGCACCAGCAGTAGGAACCTCCCGAGGAGACAGCAGTGGCAAAACACTTCCCAGAGTTTTCCTGGGTGTAGCCGAGCTGACCTTGACTAACGCTTCGCTAGCTTCTTTCCTTTCAGGACATACACCTGCCACTGCACTAGAGATCACAACCTGCACTCGGGACACAGGGATGACTGCAAACAATCATGCTATCCCCTACAAGAAGTACAGGAGGGAGGACCAAAAGCTGGCTTAGGCCTAAATCACTTGCAATGTCTTCCCTTCCCCCCAGGAAAACATGAACTTCTTGCTTTCACTCCATCACAAATGATAATTCACTTCCAGCAAAGAAAAAGAAATTATAAAGTTTTTTCCCGGCACTGTCTGCACATCTGTATACGACAGCAATCAAAAACATGAGAGGAATTTCCAACTGGAAACGAGGGGACCGCACCATCGCCAGTCGTATAACCGGTAGTTATCCAATTTTAACGACTGTTTCCAGTTATGCTGAAACGATATCCCTAATTAAAGAACGAAGAGGTTTGTATGACGCGTAGGAACATCCAACGTTCTGGAAACAGTGATCTAATTTTTATTAAATAATCATGAAAATGTTTCTATAATTAAACAAATAAAATACTTGATAAAAAATAAAACTCCGCAGAATTTCTTAATAGCCAAGAAGAACCCCCAGACTTTATTAAAACACAAAGTTTTGAAGAACATTTGTTCAAGGTGTACTGTTACAGAAAATTTTCAACATTCATTCTCCAAGTACGTACAATACAGGTAGAAGGTTGGCCTGGGCACCAACCGCCCGTTGAGATAATACCGCTAGAGAGTTATGGGGACCTTTGACTGGTCAGACAGTACTACATAGGACCCTTCTCTCTGGTTACGGTTCTTTCCCTTTGCTTACACAGACACCGAATAGTCTGGCCTATTCTTTACAGATTCTCCTCTGTTCTCATACACCTGACAACACTGAGATTGCCACACAATTCTTCTTCACCCAAGGGGTTAACTACTGCACTGTAATTGTTCAGTGGCTGTAAGGGTAGAAAAGACTCTTCAGCTATCGTAAGCAGCTCTTTTAGGAGAAGGACACTCCAAAATCAAACCATTGTTCTCTAGTCTTGGGTAGTGCCATAACCTCTGTACCATGGTCTTCCACTGTCTTGGGTTAGAGTTCTCTTGCTTGAGGGTACACTCGGGCACACTTCTATCTAGTTTCTCTTCCTCTTGTTTTGTTTAAGTTTTTATAGTTTTTATAGGAAATATTTATTCTAATGTTGTTACTATACTTAAAATATTTTATTTTTTCTTATTTCCTTTCCTCACCGGGGTATTTTCCCTGTTGGGGCCCCTGGGCTTATAGCATCCTGCTTTTCCAATTAGGGTTGTAGCTTAGCATTTAATGATAATCATGATAATAATTTACTCATGCGAGACCAATACTTTCATGATTCTATGCCATGTCATTTTAGTCCAACGGAAAATAGTGCATTTACCTGTGGATCATTCCCTGATAGAGCCCATTATTCAAATAAAATTTCTTTATAGCCAGTGACTAAATATCAATTTATATATTTACCTGGTTGCCAGGCTATGGTTTGCAGTTGCTACAAAATAGTTACTTTATAATTTAGTGAAGCTGTTTCACTGGACATTTCTCAAATGACTGAATCTTATAATATTGAAGTCATGAATCAGCCACAATTTCTATTCCGTAAATTTCAAGGTGACTAAACACTTACTAAAGATTTAAGCACCAATTATAGTAAAATGGCAATAATACTACCATTTCTTTTTGCTCATTAATCTATGAATGTTGTGATATTCATTAACGCCAAGTGTTGTTTTAAGAATGTCCTCGGAATCTTAAAAAGATCACTAATTAATAACAGTCCATTGTTACCAATGACAGTATTTATAAAACAAATACTGTACTTGACATTATAAACCTTGATTTATTATCTCAAACTTTTATCAAAATAATTGCTGTATCAATAACAATATTCCAAGTAAGATAATATTTTTAAATGAGCTTAAAAGAATGTATATCGAACCTTTTCCATAGATTCTAGAGAATGTAAGTTCTCATCCAAATCAATAAGGAACGATAGGGTGAGGCTAAACGTGAGGAAATACTTTACTAACGTATATATTAGCGAGAGTAGCCTAGCTCTGGTAGGATCCCCGCCCAAGGTTGGTACCGCCGGGGTTCCCGCCGCATACAAAAAGTAAAGTTACATAATAGGAAGAGGAATAATATATATGTATGAAAAATCTTCACTTGTATAATTTGCCTAACTAGCTAATATTATAGCTTAATACCGGGAATTGTCGCCCTACTGACTAAATAAAATGCAATAGTAACGGGCGACTGCAGTCGTAAAATGGCTGCCTCCAGTTCTTGGCAACGCTCAACCAAACACTTAAATTATTGGAATTTAACTGTGAGAACGGAGCCTAAAATTATAAACGGGAAAGAATTAATACTCAACTTTCCAGAAGATGAAGATGCTGGAGATTGAATGATGATTATTCCGAAAACTTGCAACAAAACACCAAGATAACGTGGGAGAACACCTAGCTTATAGCGCTACAAGTAAAGGAATGGCAGCTGGTAGTAGTACGGATAGGAGGTCCACCGGGTACCTAGAACGGCACCCCCTTCTTTCGCCACTCTTCCCCCTTACATCAAAGAGTTAAATCTATTTGGGGTGAAGATTGCTATGTGTCGTATCTAAAAACTATGTCCCCTGATATTATGCGATATCCTTAATTGGATACTCGCGCCAGGAGTTTGAATCCTAGAGACCTTCGGTTTATTTCTCTGGGAGTATCACTGTAGCAAATATCCCTTAGAAGGCTACCTAAAGGTACCCTTCCATCAGGACGATATGGCCCGAGCCCAAAAATAAATGTATATATATATATACATATATATATATTCAAATAAGCCATTTATTTTTTATATATAAATGTCTGGATTCTCTTAACGACCTCGGGATCAGAGCCCAAGGCAAAATCACACATAAAACAAGAACTTGTGACCGGCCAGAAGTCGAACCCTGGTCCGGAAAACTTGTATAAACAGTGACTTAACCACTTGGCCACGAAGAAAGATAAAAGTCAATGACAATTCTTCTGTACTTATACCTGTCGAGTTCAGGTTTTTTGTACTTAGAATTGAAATCAACCCATCTTCACCATCATAGCTAACTGGCAGTTTGTTACTTGGCATTCGATTAATGATAAATTTTGCACATTTAAACGTGTTTTTCATATTGAAATAAGCCATTTATTTTTGATACATTAATGTCTGGATTCTCTTAACAACCTCGGGATCAGAGCCCCAGGCGAAATCACACAAAGACAAGAGCTTGTGACCGGCCGGGAGTTGAACCGTGGTCCGGCAAACTTGTATAGACAGTGACTTAACCATTTGGCCACGAAGTGTTTGTGCTCTATATGTTCCCAAGTTCATCAGTTGTTTGTCTGTCAGACAGACGGTAGCCTCTCCCTTTTACAATGTATAAGTGAATCTTTCAGATGGTAAGGTCCAGGTCAAATCAATCTGACAGTTGGTGGGGTAAAATGTCTATGTTTTGTTTCTGAGGTTTCACCAGCATAAAAATCCTTCAAACTCAACAAGGAACCTTCATCCTATAGTTGATACTGGGTTCTTCTTGTCAAATATCTCAAAAAGAATAACATAGTATATCAAAGAGTTTCCATGTTTCCCCTTCAAAAGCTTAAAGGCCACTCATGAATGCCAGAGGCAAGGGACTGTGATATTGTCCTAGCAATCAGGACAATGCCCTAAAGACTGAACAATATACATATAATCAGCGCCCAAGCCCCCTCTCCACCCAACCTAGGACCAAGGAGGGCCAGGCAATGGCTGCTGATGACTCAACAAGTACATCTACAGGCCACGGCAAGCCCCCATCCTAGTTCTTAAGAATGATGAGGTTGCAGCAAGCAAAAGAACTAACGAGTTTGAGCAGGACTCAAAATTGTCTGGCGATCACCAGGCAAGGACATTATCAATAGTCATGGTCAGTTGACAGTAAAAATTTACAGAAACTAAGTCGATGAACATTGACAAAAACTGTCCATTTCTCTTCAACCTAAAAGTACAAGATGGTGGTGGTAAGGAGACTAATCGTTGAAATAAAACAATGAGAAAGTAAGGAAGAGTAAAACTTTGTAGTTAACAAACAAGACCAAAGTTGCAAAAGATAATTTGTTGACTTATACCAATCCCTCTGTTCCCTTCTTACTCCATAGGCAAAACCATGAGACTTTTTGCTTGTTTATGGAACAAACCAGATTACGTGAATTTTAGAGGAACCAATCCTTTCTCTTAACAGTATGAAGTCAGAGAGGAAGACAGAGTGCCTTCAGCATTCTATGCCCTTCATCTATTAGTAATTGAGTATTGCACCAGAACAGTGGTAATCAACATATTTTTTTTACTTCACTTTTCATCCTATTTACACATTACTTTTACCTATCATCCTTATTTTGAACATACAGGCTTGCATCTTAAAAGAGTTCTTGAGGCTCTCATTCTATATATGTAAAATGATTAGACAGGAAATATCAAAATGAAGCTCACATGGTTTCACAAACTTGATACAAATTAAACAAGACCTGAAATGAGATTTTTAGATAAACTGCCTACTGAGCATCTTCCATTATTGTGTCTGCAATTGTGTGATATTAAATTATTAAAGAGCATCTCAAAGAATTATATCCTAATTGCAGTGCACTCTTTTAAACCCACAAATATATTAGATTGACTCATTACCTTGGATTATATTCCTCTACTCGTCCACGTAGAATGTTTTGCCCTAAATACTGTCCTAGCTGGGTTAAACACTGGCTTGCAGCTGAAGATGTCAAAGCATTCTCACATTCCTGGAATATAAGCCCAAATCATTTCATGACAAGACAAAGATTCAGTCTTAATAACATTTACAAAATATCTGAACCATACCACCTACTTTAAAAAGTCTTTACATGTATCTTAACTAGTTACAATATTCTGTAAACAAACTAAATACAATAAAAATGTTGAAAACTGAAAATATTTTAATTTGCAGTACTGCATTCAAGTCAAATATAGTACAAGGATTATTGCTAATATGTACCTTAAAAGATCAAACCTGCATCACATGGAAAAAATCCAACAAATCAGGTCTTATAACCACCTAGGACCTACTGTGTTTTACTGGTCAATAATAACCAATTTATATAATTCAATAACTAATGCTAAATATTCATATTCTAGGTGTCTACTAATGTGTATATGCAACACTCCAAATGAGTGGAAAGTAAATGGGCACAAAGTTTAGTTGCGTTAAGTTGGAGAGATAGATAGGAAGGGGCCAAAGGAAAGTATTTAATGGTCACATGACCTTAAAGGCACTATTTTTTAAAGAATGTGCTGTCTCTTCAATGACAAGACTATTAAGCATATCAAATGAACTTATAAGGAAGAGTTACTACATTCACAATCAAGCTGGACTTAGCTACACTACTTTAATAATAATTTTATCCCTTGATAAAAGTTTAACTACTGAAGAGTAATGACTACATTAGGATCATATTCTTTTACTAATTTACTTACTGACCAAATCTACATAAATCTAAAACGTAAATTACTGACCAGAGCGTAGAAAATTGAATCAAGAAAGAGATAAAGGTGGCTCTTGAAAACTCTTTTGCTTAGCCCCTTAGCTAAGTGAGGCAAGGTCTTGCACAGGGTTTCAAGCAATGTTACATGTGCTGTGTAATGCTTGTGCCTGACAGCTTCTGCCATGAGACCCAAGCAGCTTATCACTTCTGGTGCAGATTCGGGCACTCCAGCCAGTTCACTTGCTAGATATACAAAACTGAAAAAACAAAAAGCCAAAATGTTTTAGGTAACGACATGTAATTCACAAACTAGAACCTTATTTTCCATCTATATGTTAATATATACGATACAGAATGATATCTCTGAAAATTAAGAGTTTGCAAACATATAAACTATAGAATTAGTTATTGTATTAAGAAAAAACTCCAATAATAATTAATCCTGACCAAACACTATGTATATTACATTTGCATCAATGATTAATTAAATAGCATGGAATATGGAATTCAGGTTGTCATAAGACCCAATCCAGTGACCAGCAGTGGCTATGGGGAACATTCAGCACCACTAGGAAAATGCTAAATTGAATTAATTTTGTAATCTTTAAAATGAACAAATATGAAATGGAAAAAAAAATATTGGTACACAGTAAATCACCCTGGGATGAGAGGTATAATGCAATGAAACAAGCATAAGTATGACAATTAACCAAACATTCTAACTTGAAATACATTTTACACAACTAATGAGCTCATGAGTAACAATGCAATAACACTTAGGAAGTAAAAAACTAAATATTAATAAAATTTCTTATTTCTATACTCACCTGATGTTCATACTGGTTCTCTCTGGATCTTCGGTTAGATCGACATTTAGCTATAGAACCAAAAAATTTCCAGTTTTCTTACTTTTAAATATATATAGTCCTTTAGTAAAGCAATGAGACAATCTAGTGGATAACAGCAATAACAATATCTTGGCCAAGTCATACTGCCTTTGTCTTTAGTCTTGTAGTTAAAATTATTCCCTATCCTCTTAATGACTTTGTCTTCAGTCTTGTGGTCAAACCTATTCTCTATCTTTTTGTCTTGTAGTCAAACCTATTCTCTATCTTTTTGTCTTGTAGTCAAACCTATTCTCTATCTTTTGTCTTTTAGTCAAACCTATTCTCTATGTTTTTGATGCCAATAGTCAGTGAGGAAGAGGGTAGATATGTACAGTATTTGGACCCTAGAAAAGAATATAAATTAGAAATTTATTATCAAAATTCTGTTTATATCTATGAAACTCCCCTGATATTCATATTGCTGACTCACAGACTCTGATGAAGGTGGGCCGTGAGGGAAAGAGATTAATATTAAGGTCTAAAAATAAAAAATTTTAAGTAATTTTTATTTTTCCTAACATACTTACCGAGAACTACTTTCTTAGGAGTTACCTGTAATCTCCGCTCTACCGACCAGAGTTTTGTGTAGTATACCCTATACCCGTTTTCTATGGAGGGCTAACCCGGGAGTGAGAGAACGTGCCCCGAGGGTAGCCTTTGAGCTAGGTCGAGGTCCGCTTGGGTCTCGTGAGCCAGTAAGTCCCTCGGATGTTGCAAAAAGTCCCTGCAAGGGCAGAAAGGCACTCGGGGAAGGTAGGGAGGGCCATTACCCGAAAGTAGTTCTCGGTAAGTATGTTAGGAAAAATAAAAATTACTTAAAATTTTTGATTTGTTCCATCACGAATACTTACCTCGAACTACTTTCTTAGGAGACTTACACTTTAGGAGGTGGGAGTGACTTCCTGACCTTCAGACCCAGCAAGCGGACGCCAAGAAGCCTAGATATGAACTAGGTTTTAAGACATAAACAAACTGGGAAAACGGACGGTAGGGTAACTACACAAAGCTCACGTTAGTGTCTAAGTACTCACCCTTTGAAAAATTCTTCTGATGCCGAGTCCAGTAATGTAGTTGCAGAGACGTGTTCTTCAATGGTTACATAAGTATGGTTATCTCCGATAGGGATAGGAAACGGGGATTAGGGTGAAAAGGAACGAACCTGTGTCTCCTGGTTTTGCTATCCACGATTGAGCCTGGGGCTTTACCGTTAAATCACTTGGAGCGCGGAGATGACTGTCCCAATGGAGAACCCGTCTAAGGACCTTCTTGAGTAGTCCTTGAGGTAATGGGCAGTAAAGGTTGACTGGTTCGACCAGGTGCCCGCTCGAAGGATCTGGCCCACTGCCATGTTCTTTTCAAAGGCTAAGGAAGTGCTCAGACCTCTGATGTCATGGGGCTTGGGAGTGCCTGGCAAGGTCAGTCCCTCCTCCTTGTAGGCCCTGGCAATAACTTGTCTCAACCAAAAGGAAATGGTATTCTTCGATACCTGCTTCTTTGTAACACCTGTGGAGACGAAAAGGCTCTTGATGCCTGGCCGGAGATGTGCAGTCCTCTCAAGGTATTTTCTAATGGCACGGACAGGGCATAACCTCAAATCCTCAGGATTCCCAGTCCTAGGAATAGCTGGCAGAGAGAACCCCTTGAATTTAGGATCCCAGACTTCTGGGTTCTGGGTTTTCGCCACAAACGAAGGGACAAACTTGAAAGAGATCTCTTTCCACCCCTTCGAATGAGAGACGTCATAAGACAGCCCATGGATCTCACCTACCCTTTTCGCAGAGGCCAAGGCCAACAAAAAGACTGTCTTGAGAGTGAGATCCATGTCAACAATATCCTTCATTGGTTCGAAGGGAGGGCTACTTAACATATTCAGGACCCTAGCTAAGTCCCACTGAGGCACCCTAACAGTTTGCAGGGGGCAGGACTGTTCAAAACTCCTGACAAGCATAGAGATGTGTCTAGAGGAACCCAGGTCGATGCCCTTCAGAAGGAAGACTTGACCCAAGGCTGCTCGTACTCCTTTTATAGCTGGGATTGACATCCCTATCTCGTCCCTGAGATATACTAGAAAATCTGCGATGTCTGGGACCGAGGCTTTGAGGGATTTTATGCGCTTCGAAGCGCACCACTTCGTGAAAGAGGCCCACTTCGCTTGGTAGACCGCTGCCGACGACCTTCTCAGGTATCGCGACATCCTCTTAGCTGTTCCTGCCGAATATCCTTCCTTCTTCAGGAGTCGCTCGATAGTCTCCAGGCGTGAAGGCGTAGAGACTGTGGGTTGTCGTGGAACCTGAGAAAGTGCGGCTGTTGTAGAAGATCTGACCTGTCGGGGAGTGGCCACGGAGGATGGCTCGTCAGGTCTTCTAGGTCTGCGAACCACTCTCTCCGGCCACCAGGGCACTACCAAAGTCATCCTTAAATTCCGGGCACCCCTTACTCTGTCGAGTACTTGCCTGATCAACGTGAAGGGGGGAAAAGCGTACACGTCTAGGTTGTCCCACTTGTGCTGAAAGGCATCCTCCAAGGCTGCCTTTGGGTCTGGGACAGGAGAACAATACACAGGAAGTTGCGCGTTCAGCTTGGTTGCAAAGAGGTCCATCACCGGGGAACCCCAACATTGAATGATGAGCCTGGCTACTTCTGGGAGGAGGGACCATTCTGTTCCTACTATCTGACCCATCCTGCTGAGACCGTCGGCTAAAACGTTCTTTTTCCCGGGGATGAACCTTGCCAGTAACACTACCTGGTTCGCTTCTGCCCAATCTAGGATCTCTAGGGTGAGATCACACAACTCCCTTGATTTCAAGCCTCCCTGCTTCTTTATGTACGCTACCACTGTGGCGTTGTCGCACATCAACGCCACAGTGTTTCCCCTTAGTAGATCGACGAAGTGCAGGCAAGCTTTCTGGACTGCCTTCAACTCTAGGACATTGATGTGTAGGCCTTTCTCCCCGTCCATCCAGGTTCCTCTCGCCGTCCCGTTAATGAGATGGGCTCCCCATCCCTGGTTGGAGGTGTCTGTGAACACAAGCAATTCGGGAGGGTCGGTCGCGAAGGGCATCCCCTTGAGCGAGTTCGACCGGCAATGCCACCATTCCAGGGAGGGTATTGTGTTTGGTAGGACTGGGATTAATTTCTGGGGCGAGCCCAGTTGGTTCCAGAAGCTCTTCAGGTTCCATTGGACGGCTCTGAGTCTGAGTCTCCCCTGGGGAACCAGTTTCTCCAACGACACCAGATGACCTACTAGCCTTTGCCAGTCCTTCGCCCTCCTGGGTTGCCCCGACAGGAAAGGAAGAAGGATCTTCATCAGATTGCTTATCCTCTCCTCTGACGGGAAAGCTTTCACTAGTAGGGAATCCAGTGTCATCCCCAAATAGGTCATTCTGGTGGAGGGAGATAGGTTCGATTTTTCTGGGTTGATCATGATACCCAGACCCTTGCAAAACTGGAGAAGTTTTATACCCTGCTCCTTCAAAACGTCCTCCGAGGAAGAAAGAAGCAACCAGTCGTCCAGGTACCGGATGAGGCGAATGCCTCACTCGTGAGCCCACACCGAGACTGTCGTGAAGACTCTCGTGAATACCTGGGGAGCTGTCGACAAGCCGAAGCAGAGGGTCTTGAATTGCAGGATCTAGGTACCCCATTTCACCCGGAGAAACTTCCGACTTGAGGGGTGGACCGGGATTTGGAAGTATGCGTCCTTGAGGTCTATGGTCATCATGTAGTCTTTCTCCCTCAAGGACAGCAAGACTGACTTCGGAGTGTCCATTTTGAAATGTCTTTCGCACAAACTTGTTGAGAGCTGACAGGTATATCACCGGTCTCCACCCCCCTGTCACCTTTTCTACCAGGAACAGGCGGCTGTAGAAACCTGGCCCTGGGTGCAGGATTTCCTCCATGGCGCCCTTTTCCAACATCGTGGACACCTCTTCTTGAAGGGCAGCCCTCTTCAATGGGTCCTTGGGTGCCAACCACTCTGACAGGCTGGCCGGAATTAAAGGGGGGGGGGGGGTTCTGTCAAGAACGGTAACCTGTAACCCTCCTTCAGTACGGACACTGTCCAGGGCTCTGCTCCGTGAGCCTTCCATGCTTGCCAATGTAGTCTGAGGCGTCCCCCAACCTGAGGCTTGGGCAGGAGTAGGGGGGCCTCCCACTCTACCTCTTCCTGGAGGAGCGGCCTGAACGGCCTCTCCTGGAGGCAGAATAACCTGTCCTAAATGAGGTCGACGCTGCTGGAGCTCCTCTACGGGGGGGCTGAGGCGCTGAGGCCCACGAGGAAGAAGGGGCTTCTCTCCTCGTCAGGTTAGGCGGGGCCTGAGAAGTAGAGGGACCGTCTGAGGCTGACCTCTTGTAGGGGGGCCTCCTTACCGGTGGAGGCCTGGGAGTGTTCACTTCTTTTCTCTTAGCCACCTTTTCCATGATCTCCTCTAGCTCCTTCAAGGGGAACAAGGAGTCACCCACACAGGAAGGCTCCTCATGGCCCTCGCCTCTCTGTCTGGGACCTTCCGGGAAAGCTTCGCCAGAATGGTGTCCCTTTTGCGAAGAACCCAATTCGCTGATAGGGCGAGGGACTGGTAAGTGAGGAACTTCAGGGTCTTGCCCCCAGAGATGATAAGCTCCCTCAGGAGGCTTTGCTGTTCTGGGTCCGTCAGGTCATATGTGGCTTGCACACCTACCAGTGTGGAAGCCCACCAGTCCAACCAAGAGGAGACGTGAACTAGGTCTTTCGACATCTCCTCCATCATCGCAGCCTCCGACTGTGAAAAACAAATCGGGGCTGAAGAGGCTCTGTCCTCCGAGGCACCCTGTCCCAGAACGTCGAGGGCAGGCTCCACCTTGCAGGCTCCGGTCGTTGTCCCTCTGGCACATAAACCCTGCTCTGTGTCTTGAGCCCTTGGAGCAACTTCGAAGAGCTCTGCGTTTTGGGAGCTTCGGCATTGCCTGCCACAACTCTATCGATGTGAGCCCGTCCCAGGACGAGATCTCGGGCCACAGGTAGGGCCAGGGAGGTTTTCTGTTGGACGGGTGCCTGCATCAAGCGGGTAAGGCTGGACCTCCAGTAGTCCTCATCGGTTGTAACCGGCTCTTAAATTCTATGATGCCTTCGGATCAGGCCTATAACTTTCCAATAGGCCGAGTCCTCGGTCGGGGAACCTTCCCTACCGTCAGCAGAGGAGCCGGGTCACCGGGCATTCCCACCGGGCGCTTTGGTTCTGGCACAACAGGCACTCCCCTGCGGAGGTACTGGTCTTCCCCGGAGGAAACCTCCGCACCAGGTTCGGGGGTCAGAACTGGCATCGCCGTGCCGGCGAGGACTACCGTTCGTGCATTCTCTCTGGGGGACGAGAACGCGGATCCCGTGGGCTGACCCGACGGAGGGAACCGTTCCTTAAAGTCCGAGGGCCGAACCAGCTGGGCTGATTCGGCCAGGCTGCCCGTAAGGAAGCACGGTTCCCCCGCTGGGCGGGGTGAACCGGAAGCTTCGCGGCCTTACGCCTGCCTGAAGAGGCCTTCTCGCATTTCTCCCTGCGAGGGTCATATCTACGCCTGGAGGATGGCTTCCGTGGCGAGAAATCCCTGGATTGCCGGTCCGGGAACACTGTAACTCAGACTTACGGGGAATGAAGACCCAATCACCATCGGGGGACCTACTCCTCCTGTGTTTCCTCCGTGGAGAGCGGGACCGTCTCCTGCTGAACCTCGAACGGGATCTTGAGCGGGAACGCCTGCTCCTGGACCGCTCCCTCCGGCGCCGATGTCTCCTCCTGGTTTCTTCTTCTGAAGAGAATGAATCCCCACCATCCGAAGAGCCCGACGAAACTGTACCACCCGCACGACGGGCAGAAGCGGGGGCTACGGAGGGCTTCGCGACTCGCTGCGTACCCGAGGTAGAGGGTTGCAGGAAGGTTTCTGGGACCGTCGTCAGAGGAGCTGGAAAAGAGGGTTGACGCCCTACACTAGGGAACCAGGTATCCAGGCCCTCTTCCATCCGCATAGGGGACCTACCTGGCGTTTTAGGGAGCTTCAACCCGAAGGAATCACTTAATGTGGAGTCTAACTTACCCTGGGTGTCGCCACCTGCCGAAGAACCTGAAACACAGGCCCACGAAGGGGGCGAAGAAACAGGTACAACATTACTACACCATAAGGGGTCGTCGGAGGAAACGTGCCCCCCAAGCACAAGGGCAGAGTCTCCAGAACCCCCCGACATAGCACTACCAGGCTCCCCACTAGCCTGAGAAGTCCCAGCAACCCCCATTTCACACACACTAGACTCCTGGGGAAGAACCCTCAGCTCTTTCCCCGCAACGGACTTACCTCGTCCCCTACTCTGGGTAGGGGAAGGCGAGACAGAAGCCCCGTCGGACCGTCCACTGGGTGACGGTAGCGGCGAAGAGACGCTAGATTTCCTGGGCGAACGTTTCGACGACTTCTTTTTCTTCGTGCCCTATCGCACCCACTGAATCTCACTACAACCAACACACTCAAAGCACGTATCCGATGGCGAGCACATCCTGCCCCTACAGGAAGAGCAAAGGGAGTGAGGGTCCACTTCGGGCTTGGAGAGGAACGCTCAACACGACTTTCCGGCTCTAGGCCCAGGACAACGGCGGATTTGCTCCATAGCACACAACCACAAGACACAGGAACGAAGGGAATCAAAGGGATACACTTGGGAAGCACAAGGAAGGGTAGTGAACACACAAGAACACAAGGGATAAGCACAAAGCTACCATGCGGTAACCACGCAGGACACACGAGGCGGACACAAAGGGTCGAGAGAGACGAGAGCGACGTATGGTATCACGTCGCGACCAGAGAACTTACTGGCTCACGAGACCCAAGTGGACCTCGACCTAGCTCAAAGGCTACCCTCGGGGCACGTTCTCTCACTCACGGGTTAGCCCTCCATAGAAAACGGGTATAGGGTATACTACACAAAACTCTGGTCGGTAGAGAGGAGATTACAGGTAACTCCTAAGAAAGTAGTTCGAGGTAAGTATTTGTGTTGGAACAAATAATACTTAAATAATACTTATCTTATACACCAGATTCACCTCTTAGTCTAGTACCTCAATACCAAACTTTTACAACTATTATTATAACTTGATGCTCCACATAGTGTTTTCAATTACCTTTTCATTACCAATTACTTTTCATATACTTTATACTTATACCCTCCGTACCAAAATTGGGAACCAGAAACCCAAGACCAATTAATTCACATATTAGTAAACTTGAAGAAAACCAAAGCCTTTACTGAACCACATCCACCAACACAAGTATGGTATCTAATACCCAGTAATCTTGATGAGCAAACCAGGAACCTCGACATAATGATTAGCTGCTAACAACTTGAAAAGCCAATGAGCAGCCGTTAAATCCCTTTCCAAAGAAAGACTTCTGCAAAAATTCAGAGACATAACTTCATATAATGAACCCTAACCTTCAAATCTTTCATTAAATTTGGATCCGATTTGCGAGTCTCCCGGACCAAACTTACAAGGACATCGCATTTTTGGACAGAGGAAGATTTGGAACTTCTGTCCACTTTTGTCCAAATAATACTAAACAGCTCTTACTGGACAAAGAAATAAATTCTATAGTAAAGTCCTCATCTCTTTCTGGAGGCAATTTGAAAGAATTGAGGCAAACCTTTAGTTTTGATATAATATTTAGCTCTGAAATTAAGCAAAAGAGGTAAAATCCTCTCATATTCTCCCATGGAATATCTTGAAAAGACAAGTGCTTGTAGATTACCTATTTAGCCGATTCCGTCACCAGCAAGAAAAATGTTTTAACTGCGAGATCTTCAATTGAAAGATTTTTTAAAGATTCAAAACTTTTACCTTTTTAATAATATAAAGGAAATAGGAAGGAGAAAGGATTAATGAGGTACAATCATTTAAATATTTAGGAACTATGATCTCTAATAATACAGGGTACAATATTTAGAATTGGAGTTTATTGAAAGATTAAAATAGCAAATCAGACAATAGCTACGTTAAGTAAAATTTTGAAATCACATCAACTGAATTACATATAAAAATCAAAATATATATAAGTTTAGTGAGATCAGTGTTAGTGTATGGGCATGAGTCCCAGTATGTCAATGAAAAATATCCAACAGATTTTGTAGATTTGAGAACAAAGTCATCAGAAGAATATTGAGAGTGAAATGGCAGGATAGGATTAGAAATGAAACTATAAGAGATTACTCTAGGGCCCTATTAGTTCACCAAATTTTTAAACTGGGCTCCACAAAGCACTAGAAGAGTTGGAATGCCCAGGCCTACATGGCCGAGGACTGTGAAGCGTGAAGTACAAGATGATGAACGGAGAAGTTTTGATTTAAAAGCTCAAGACAGAGAACACTGTTGAAAAAAAAAAACTTATGTAGGTCTCAATATTAAAGGCTCTAAACATCCCTAATTTCCCAAAACTAACCCGAGAAGCTTGAGTACAGACTTACATATGAATCTCTTTCCTTTTATCATAAAAACTGAAAAAAAAAATTAACAATACAGTGAACCCTCGTTTATCGCGGTAGATAGGTTCCAGACGCGGGCGCGATAGGTGAAAATCCGCGAAGTAGTGACATCATATATACCTATTTATTTAACATGTATATTCGGACTTTTGAAACCTTCCCTTGTACGTAGTACTGTTAACAAACCACCCTTTAATGTACAGAACACTTAATGCATGTACTACAGCACCCTAAACTAAAACAGGCACAAATATTAAAGGCGATTTTATATCATGCGTTTCCTAAACACCTAAAAAGCACGATAAAAAATGGCAACCAATGTTTTGTTTACGTTCATCTCTGATCATAATGAAGAAACAAACTCATTTAGTGTACACATATATGTATAGGTTAGTTTTTGCATCGATTATATTGATTAGAGAGAGAGAGAGAGAGAGAGAGAGAGAGAGAGAGAGAGAGAGAGAGAGAGAGAGAGAGAGAGAGAGATTGTTTTACGTACGTAAATGTAAATTTAAAAAAAAAAAAAATATGATAGGTTACAACATGTAGACTTTTAAAACCTTCCCTTTAACTTAATGCATACAGTACGTACAGTACTAAACTATAAAACAGGCACAAATACAGTTTTAGAATGTACAGTAAGAATATTAAAGTAAAAAATAAAGATTGTTACTGTACTCACCACGAAAGAAGTGGAAGAAAAACTTGAATGATGATGGCGATGAATTTGCTGCACAGTAGAAATGATGATGATGAAGCTGATGATGTGTTCTACTGTGCAGCCAGGTAGTATTTTACGTCTCTTCAGATGGAGGTGTCTTTTCCTGGGACACCTCTTCAACTTCTTCCTGGGAAACTTCTTCAATTTCTTCCGAAGGCGTACTAGCAGGAGGAACTGGCTCTTTTTTGTGAGGCTGGAAGAACATTGTGATCGGAAGTTGTTGCCGCTGCTTCTTTTTTCGATCCAAGAGCATTTTGTAGGGAGTCATGTCTTCATCGATCTTGTTGCAGAATTGCATCGAGCGAACCATATCCTCGTCCCACTCTTGCAACATTTCTTTCAACTCCTTCGCATGGTTGCAGGCCTTGGCAAGCCGTTCTAATGTTAAGCCCGTTTCTTCAACAATTTCTTGGGTCTCTTCCTGGGTTTCACTCTCTTCTTCGCTTGCCGATTTCGTCAGGTCTTCGAGGTCTGCGTCAGTTAGGGGCTGGGAATGGTAGTCCAACAACTCGTCGACGTCTTCAGTCGTCATGTCGCTAAACCCGTCACCTCCAATTATGGCAGCCAACTGCACAGATTTGCGTATTGCAGAGTGTTGGATTTCCGACGGAGTAAATCCCTTGTCGTCGTAAACAATATCGGGCCACAACTTCTTCCAGCTCGCATTCACGGTTGCAGGTTTCATCTCCTGAAGTGCCTTCTGAATATTCTGCAGGCACGTGGCTATGGTGTACTGCCGCCAGTACGCCTTCAAGTTAAAATCTTCATCCTCATCATCTTGGGCAGCATCCACACACGCAACGAGGTCCGCCAAGGTGTTCTTCGTGTAGAGGGCCTTGAACGCCCTGATAACCCCCTGGTCCATCGGTTGAATTAATGACGTGGTGTTGGGTGGCAGGAACTCAACCTGAATGCCCTCATGCGACAGGTCAGTTGCGTGTCAACCAGCGTTATCCATAAGGAGAAGGATCTTGAATGGCAAGCCCTTCTCTATGAGATATTTGCTGACTTGCGGGATAAAACACTGATGGAACCAGTTGGAGGTCAGCATCTTCGTAATCCATGCTTTTTGATTATGCATCCAGTACACGGGAAGGAGATTCTTATTTTTATTTTTCAAAGCGCGAGGATTTTTCGACTTATAAATAAGCCCCGCCTTTAGCAAAAATCCGGCAGCATTGCCACACATCATGAGGGTAACGCGATCCTTGAATGCTTTAAAGCCAGAGGCTTTGGCTTCCTCTTTGAACAGGAAAGTTTGCGACGGCATTCTCTTCCAAAACAAGCCGGTCTCATCCATATTAAAGACTTGTTCCGGCTTGTATCCACCTTCGGCGATAATATTCTTGAACGTCTGGTTCACGTAAGTTTCAGCAGCGGCAGTGTCAGCGGAAGCAGACTCCCCATGCAGGGAAACGCTTTTCAGGGCGAAGCGTTTCTGAAACTTCGCGAACCATCCTTTGCTGGCGGAAAAACGTTTCTGAGGCTGGGAATCAGTGGATGTCCCTGGTTGAGGATCATCTGCATCATCATCATCTTCAGCATGGTTGCCGTCGTCGTCTTTAGGTTCCTTTGCAGCAAAATTCTCATATAAACTCAAAGCCTTTCTTTGGATGGTGTTCGTATCCAACGCTATGTTCTTCTTCCGGCAGTCGGCAATCCACACAGCTAAAGCCCCTTCCATGCGTACGATCGTTTTATTACGCGTTGTAACGACTCGCTTCGCTGATCTGCTAAAGGTGATTGCAGCCGTCTTTCTAATGTTCGCCTCGTCCTTCTTGATATAGCGAACAGTAGATTCGTTGATGCCAAAATGGCGGCCAGCGGCCGCGTAACTTCTACCATCTTTTAACATGTCGAGAAGTGTAACCTTCTCAGCTATCGTCATCATCCTTCGGTGGCGTTTAGGCTCACTACCAGCCTAAAGAGAAGCAGAACGCTTGGGAGCCATTACAGTAGGATTTAACAAAAAGTTCAACTTAAAAAAGTCGCACACAGCACAGATTCACAAACTTAAGAACGTCTACTCAGCGATACGCGGTAAGAGAAAGTGGACGATCCAGCCCCGCGAGAACCTAGATGCTGCGGGTAGGAGATGATGGCAAAACACCAATCACAGGCTAGATAACAAAACTTGAGTTCTGATTCGTCATCTATCAGCGCTTGAACCAATCACAACCCGTCTTACAGTACTATGATGCGTAGGTTACCAACTCATAGAAGATGCCCCTCGCATACCGAACGTACGTAGATTAATAATACCGTAATAATAATAAATAATGATAATAATACAGTACAGTACTGTAATAATAATAATAATGATAATAATAACAATAATAATTTTATTAACAACAACAACAATAATAATAATAATAACAATAATAATAATACAGCTTTACGTACGCTATTTTACGCTTTTGTTGTAGGATGTGTGTCTCTCTCTCTCTCTCTCTCTCTCTCTCTCTCTCTCTCTCTCTCTCTCTCTCTCTCTCTCGTTCGCTTATTCGAAATGTGATTTTTGCAACAAAGAATATTATTGGATGCAGTACTACGTACGTATACATACAAAAGATTCATGGAAAAGAAGCACATCCATTACATTTGTAGTACTGTACGTACAGTAGTAGTCAACAGCAGCCTTACTGTACACCATTCTAATACGTATTGTATGACTGCATCTGATTTGCGTTTCATGTTCGATTTAATTTTACTACGTACAGTACTGTATACAGTACATTATCGTATGATCACATTCTCTTTTCGTGTTTTATTTCTTTCTGTGCTGAATTATATATCATATGTAATGCAATGAACAATCAGTAAGAGCAGATATTACTAATTACAGTATTAATGGAATTACAGGTAACAAAATATCGTATTTGGTTGTCTTCAGATTTCGCGGTATTTTAGAATTTTCCGGAAAATCCGCGATATGTATATATATATGGGTTATGGAAAAACCCCGCGAAGTGGTGAATCCGCGATTGTCGAACCGCGAAGTAGCGAGGGTATTATCCAAACTTCTGTAGTGGTAGTCATTGATATAGTTCTATGTTTGCACCAATCAAAATAAACATTCAATTGTCTTTGATACAGATTACAGTCAAACGTCTCGATACGAAAGAATCGGCTTATGAAATTTTCACTTTGCGAAAGGAGATGAAGAATTTTACGACTCAGATTATGAAAAATGTTTTGGAAATTAAGGAGGGTCTAGATGGCTACTTTAAAATGGTGGCTCTCATAGAAAAAAGATACCTTGAGTCATTTCAGGAAAATTTTAAGAAGCAGGCAGAAACATGGAGTTTTTATGATTAAACAAAGTTTTATGAATACTTACCTGGCAGTTATATATATATAGCTGATATCTCTAAATAGGCAGAATTTTTCAAAACGAGGCAACCGCCTTGTGGTGGTTGGGAGGTAAGAGGTAACACCCGTCACAGGGTGGTCCAAGGAATCATTCCCGTGTCCAAGACTTCAGTTCATCTATGCCCGACCTGTCTCCTGAGGGGAGGTGGGTGGGCCTTCGAATATATATATAACTGCCAGGTAAGTATTAATAAAACTTTGTTTTATCATAAAAACTCCATTTTTATGAATAGTGCTTACCTGGCAGTTATATATATATAGCTGATTCACACATTTGGAGGAGGGAAACAGACAGTGAACATCGTTGGGGAAACAACAAAAGAGTTGTAGGAGATAAAAACACCTTGATTCCTTGCCTGCTAAGGTAGCTGATTTCAAAAGTACAGCCTCTAGAGTGGCTTTCCCTTAGGAATGTTTATCCAGGAGTAAGCCTGCAATGCTGCAAAAAACTCAACCGAGTCTGTCAAAAGGGATAAGACCAACAACTTGACTAGACTCCAGAAACTACCTTCGCCCCATATAATAAAAACTGCAACCTTACTAAAACTAACCACCTAACCCTGCAACATAGACATAAACTATCTATCTAGACTGAGGGAACCGCACCACAAGACGAAGTCCTCAGACTATCATAAAAACACAAACCCTCATACATGCATATAAACCAAGGTTGAGTGGGGTTATTAACTCCTTTGCCTAATACAGAAAACGCAGCTAGTATGGGCCCAAGGTATAGCACTTGCCAAAGTCTACTCTCACCTCTCTAAGTTAATGAGAAGCGAAGACAGAGTTGCTCCTCCTGAAAATTGCATCCACGAATAGCCTAACTAACATATATTCCTGATATCCAGAGAGGTAGCAATGGCTCTCACTTCGTGAGCCCGTAATTTCAACAGGGCGAAGTGTTCCTCTTCACATAAGAGGGGGGCTTCCCTAATTTACTCCCTCAGGAAAAAGGACAAAGCATTCTTAGACAGGGGTTTTGAGGGACCTAACTGGGCAGAGGAGTCTTTAATTCTCTCGACCCACTAGGTTCGTGAGGTTAATGACATCAAACGTCGTAGGACAGGGTTACGAAGGGTTCTCGCTCTTAACGAGAAAGATGAACCTTAAGGCACAAACTGCCCTATCCTAATTGAAGCTCACCCTCTTCCCAATCGCCTAGACTTCGCTGACCTTTAGGCATTCGCTAGAGTCATAAGGAAGAGGGTTTTCTCCGCTACCACTCGAAGAGAGGCTAGCGAGATAGGTTCAAATTTCTTGGAGCACAGAAACTTAAACACCACATCCAGGTTTAAGAGTACCTATTACGTCGTCTGAAAAGACCCAATGAGGTCCTGCAAATCTTAATTTGGGACAACTCTAGGCCTCTATGCCTAAAGACGGCCGAGAGAATACTGCTGTATCCATTGATGGTAGATACAGCCAGCTTAGCATCCTGTCTGAGGTACAAGAAGAAGTCTGCAATCTGGCTCAGAGAGGTAGTGGATGAGGAAAACTTGTGCCGCCTGCACCAAGCTCTAAAGGTCTCCCACCTAGATTGGTAGACTCTTTGTGAAGAGATCTTCCTTGCTCTGGCGATAGATTCGTCGCTAGTGCCGAAAAGCCTCGAGATCTGACAAGCTTCTAGTCAGTCTGAAGGAAGTCAGTTGAGAGCAAGGGGGGTAGGATGATACCTCTCGAAGTGGGGCTGTTTGAGAAGATCTAGACTTGCCGAAGTCTTCTTGGGAAGTCCATCAACATGCCCATCACTTCCGAAAACCATTCCCTAGCAGGCCAGAATGGAGCCGCTAGGATCATTCGCCCCGAATCAAGGACAGCGAATTTCCCGAAGACCAGATTGATGATCTCGAACGGGGGCAATGCAAACATGTCCACCCCCGTCCAATCCATCAAGAAGGAGTCCACTGCTACAGCTTCCCCGTCCAGGACTAGGGAGCAGCAGTAGGGGATCCTATTCTTTCAGTTGAAGGCAAAAAGGTCTGTTACAGGTCTGCCCCACAACATCCAGAGACTGACAGACTTGCGGGTTGAGAGACCATCCTGAGGGAAAAACAAGTCTCTTCCTGCTGAGCATGTTTGCCCCAATGTTTCTTGCCCTAGAACAAACCTCCTTTCTAGATCCAAGAGATCAAAACGAAGGCGTCCTTGATCTCGACACACGATTTGACTAGTGTCATCACGAAGTCCTATAATTTCTCGTTCAAAGTCATGCCTCATGCTAGAACTTCGACGTCGAGTGTCCTGAAAGACGAGGCGCCGATCGTCCTGTAAGACGTGGTGCCGATAGTCCTGTAAGACGTGGTGCCAAAAGTCCTGTAAGATTTGGAGCCAAGAGTACAGAGCAAGACGCTGAACGTTCTAAAAGACGTGGTGCTGAGCGTCCTGGTGTCAGAAGAGACTCTTCTTGTTGACAGGAAGACCTAATTATTTGATAGGCTAAACGTTATCAAAAAATCCAGATACAGGGACGCTCTGATTTCTCTAGAGTGCAGTATTCTGCTACATTAAGCAAAAGTTACGTGAACATAAGAGGGGCGGAGCTGAGACCAAAACACACTGCCCGAAACTGACCCATTCTACACCTGTTCTTTCTTGTAAACAAACCTCAGATAAAGTTTGATTGCATAGCCTTCCACTTAGACTCCTCTCTAGAACTGGGAGAGAGAATCTTTGTAGCTAAAAACTAAAGGTTTCCCTATAAAAGGAAAAAGTAATCCTCCTTCAGAAGAAGTACTGACCAAAGGTCTGCTCCCCTCTTCTCCAAAGATTTTGATGTCTCCATGGAGAACTTTGACTTCTGAACGAAGGCGTAAAGAGCATTTACGTCCAGGACCGGACAAAAGACTCCCTCTCCCAAAAGAGAGACATTGAAGTTGCAAAGTCGGTTAGGCAGAAAAGTCTTATCAGAGCAACTAACAAAGGAGGATTCATTAGGAAAAAGATTTCGCATCCATCCTTAGTAAAAACACGGACCAAAGGTCTGCTCCTCTCCTCTCCCAGTCTCGCCAGAAGTAGCAAAGTCTGGCTCCTACTGTCGATAGTTCGGTTAGAGAAAAAGCATGCAGAAAATTTCTTGCTGATTAAGACACCAAAACCTGTCTTGACCAACCCTGAAAGACAAGGCTGCATTCGCCCTGAAAGACGAGGCTGCATTCGCCCTGAAAGACGAGGCTGCATTCGCCCTGAAAGACGAGGCAGCATTCGCCCTGAAAGACGAGGCTGCATTCGCCCTGAAAGACGCGAGGCTGCATTCGCCCTGAAAGACGAGGCAGCATTCGCCCTGAAAGACGAGGCTGCATTCGTCCTGAAAGACGAGGCAGCATTCGCCCTGAAAGACGAGGCTGCAATCACCCTGAAAGACGAGGCAGAATTCGCCCTGAAAGACGAGGCTGCATTCGTCCTGAAAGACGAGGCTACATTCGTCCTGAAAGACGAGGCTGCATTCGCCCTGAAAGACGAGGCTGCATTCGCCCTGAAAGACGAGGCTGCATTCGCCCTGAAAGACGAGGCTGCATTCGCCCTGAAAGACGAGGCTGCATTCGTCCTGTCTTGAAAGACTTAGCGCCGAGCGTTAAGGCAAAATGATATTCATTATGCCGCTCGGCGCGTTCGGTTCCGACCAGAGGGTTCGTAAGGCCGACTGGCGCTCTGGGACAAAAACCGAGTTACTGTAATGATGGTTTGTAAGCATTGATATTATCAGCGAATACAGTGAACCCTCGCTACTTCGCGGTTTCGACCATCGCGGATTCACCACTTCGCGGATTTTTTTCATAACCCATGTCTATACATATATTGCGGATTTTCCGGAAATATCGAAAATACCGCGATGTGACCGATGGTGCGAGATTGGAGAAAGTAAGGAAAATTGAATCATGATTGATTTTCAATATAAATGAAACTTTGAGGAGCAACAAAGATATCATTTGTTAGAGAGATAGAGAGAGGTAAGGAATGGGAGGTAGTGAAAAGTAGCCCACAGAGAGAGAGAGAGAGGTAGAGAGAGAGAGAGAGGTAGAGAGAGAGAGAGAGAGGTAGAGAGAGAGAGAGAGAGAGAGAGAGGTAGAGAGAGAGAGAGAGAGGTAGAGAGAGAGAGAGAGATATAGGTAGAGAGAGAGAGAGAGAGAGAGAGAGAGAGAGAGAGAGAGAGAGAGAGAGAGATAGAGGGGGGTTTAAATGTAATAAACAAAAAAATTTGATAGGTTATAACACATTGGTGCTTATGTAATATCAACTGTATACTGTAGACGGTTTGAATAAGTTAAGAAATGGTATAAATGATACTTTGTTAGTGTATTCGTACACACTCAAGAGCGGCAGCTAGATGACAGCTGATCTAATCACAGCCAAAAGTAAAAAAAAAAAAAGTCAACAATACTCGATTTTTAAAACACACCCGAAATTTAAAAACAAAAGTACACGCTTTCTTAATGTGCAATTAACTATTTAAAGAGTGGCAATTTTCTAGAATAAAATGATATTTCCCAAAAAATAGTGGTTTGCTGATGAAATCGGATGCCCTATTTTTGGCTATGATTGAAATGGATGTAGACTCGGCCTAATTATTTCATTTCGTATTTAATTGACACTAAGAAAACTAATTTTAGTTTCTTCATCTAAATGTAAGTATTGTATAACACGAAGAGAGAGAGAGAGAGAGAGAGAGAGAGAGAGAGAGAGAGAGAGAGAGAGAGAGAGAGAGAGAGAGAGAATGAATCAGCTGTTGTAATCAAATGGCGTGTTTTTGTTTCGTGAGAATTTCATCGCCACGACTTTAACAACAACATACTGTACTGAACTTTACAGTATTATACAGACTACTGTAATATGATAAAGTAAAATATTTGTAATCTATTTTATATGAAATGGGGCTATTTTTGTTTTGTTTAAAATTTACATTTACGTATGTAAAACAACTCTCTCTCTCTCTCTCTCTCTCTCTCTCTCTCTCTCTCTCTCTCTCTCTCTCTCTCTCTCTCTCTCTCTCGTAGATTGTTTTCCTGCTTTGCTACGTATGTATGATTTTATATAGATACGGTAAATAATATTTGTAATAACATATTTTATAAAAGCTTTTACTGTAATATCATTATTTATCACTTTCATCATGCGGGTTAAATTCCTTAGTTTGTTTACTGAGCGTACTTTATGACGCCGTCGTTTCAGGCGGCGTCATAAAGAAAAAAATTTCATTTGGAAGTCCTAAGAAAAATTAAGTAAAACATTAGTAATAACCAAATCAACATACTGTACTGAATAATCAATATAATTGATGCAAAAACTAACCTATAAACAGATGTGTAAATGCGTTTGTTTCTTCATTAGGATCAGAGATAAACGTAAACAAAACATTGGTTGCCATTTTTTATCGTGCTTTTTGGCGTGTTTAGGAAACGCATGATATAAAGTCGCCTTTAATATTTGTGCCTGTTTTAGTTTAGGGTACTGTATTACATGCATTAAGTGTTCTGTATATTAAAGGGTAATTTGTTAACAGTACTACGTACAAGGGAAGGTTTTAAAAGTCTGAATATACATGTTAAATAAATAGGTAAATATGGTGTTACTACTTCGCGGATTTTCACCTATCGCGGCCGCGTCTGGAACCTATCTACCGCGATAAACGAGGGTTCACTGTATCTATGACTTATAGTATTGCCATTAAAATCATAAGTGATGCAATGCGAAACTCTAAAAGCAGTGTAAGAATCTTAACGTCCAACGCTCTTTGCTTTCCCATGGCAAGGGCGAGCATTCTTGGGAACGTTAACAGGAACACTCGCGAGGGCGTTTGCTCGTGAGCTAACGCCTCTCGTTTCCTTTCCCCGATCGACGTTCCTTCTCCCATGGGCCGGGGAGCTTGGAAGAGGTCTAAGGCTAGGAAAACGACGTCCACTGTGCTGAAAGAATCCAATGCCTAATTTAGCACTGAAACTTGCACTATTAAACTCTTACACAAAAGACCATAATTAGTCCTGCCCGTTGTGAGAGAACTTATTCTGCTGCCACGGGCTTGAATGAGAAAGCAAAATCGTCTCTAGTACTTGCTATATAAACTGTAACAAAATATTTTTATAAAATATTAAACTGACATTTCCATAAAAAAAAAAAAATAAACTTTCAAACATACTTACCAGGCGGTTACAAAAAGAAAAAAACCACCGGGCAAGAGTTGAGATTAAAAATAGATGTTGAACACACTCACCCGGTAGTTACATATAACCACCGGTAAAATTAAATGTCATAAATACCTACCGGTAGTTAAATACAAATGCCGGGAAAGTTATACGTTAAAGATTAAAATGAACAGAAAATGGGAAAACAAATGTAATCCACAATTAATTCAAAGGGTTTTCAAAAACAAGCGAGTTGTAATGATAAAAAGAACAGATATAGCAATAACGTATCTATATATATAAATGTAAACAATAGGAACATATAAATGAAAATACTACTAAAACTAGAATTCCCATATCGTAGTTGTTGGAGTATTATAGCCAACACTTTAATTCCCAAATCGAAAAGAACGCTACCAAGGCTTGTTGGGACTGCATCGATAGTAACGAGAACTAACAGCGTAAATTAACCATACGCTAGTTCTATTTAATTTATGAAATTAGATCGATGATTTAAAGAACGAATACTAAATGGACAATTATTCCTTTAAAATTTTACATTAAAAGTAAAAATCTTATATAAGTGGAAATCCTCCCATTCATTACATGAAAAAACATATAAAGATAATTGCAAGTCATACAATGAAGATTAAGTCATACGACTGTGACGTCATAGAGTTGGCGGAACGTATTTCCGTCATCAGGATAAAAACTTTGCACCTAAAATATAGTGCACAAACAAAAATTAAGTTTTCTCTCATGATAAAGTAAATAGTACAATAAAAATAACAAAACACGATTGCCAAATCCCTAAATCAGTGTACTTCACCAAACGAAGTCCAAAAAAGCGAAGAAGGGAAAAAGATTCGAAAAACTCTCAATGGTGGACCGACGATGTTTCCGATCCAGCCGGCAGAGATGAACTTAAGTCTTGGACACGGGAATGATTCCTTGGACCACCCTGTGACGGGTGTTACCACCTACCTCCCAACCACCACAAGGCGGTTGCCTCGTTTTGAAAAATTCTGCCGATTTAGAGATTTCAGCTATATACAGTATACAGTGGAACCTCTACACACGAACGTATCTACATCCGAATTTTCCAACATCCGAAGTAAAATTCGAGCAAATTTTTTACTCTACACCCAAATTTTATTTTGACACACGAAGTAAACATTACGCCATTGAGCGTCGAGTGCTCAGTTCTCTATTCTCGTGTGTATCGTGCGGTTGTCCTCTGTTTGGTCTGTTATTAACAGTGCTTATTTTCTTCCTTTTCTCACATTCCCTTTTTGATTTTACCTATAATCATGGTGCCTAAGAAGCTAAGTTTCAGTACAGGAAGAAGGCAATTCTTTCATTAGAATTGAAGCAAGAAATTATAGAAACACATGAGAGCAGTGTGCATGTGAGTGATACTGTATGGCTAAACAATATGGCCGGAATAGGCCTATGATCTCGAGGATCATCAAGCTGAAGGCAGCCATTAAAGCAAATAACCATCGAAGGGGATCACCATTATTACAAGAAAATCTTAGCAATACCCTGGAAGAGATAGAACGCCTTTTGTTGATAAGGATAAAGGACAAAGAGATTATTGGCAACGATCATTTGTGAGAAGGGCCAGCGTAATGAACAGAAAGAAAGAAAAAAAATGAAGCAAAGAAAATCATGATAGCATTAACAAGCTCTTTTAAATAAGACTTCTCTCTTTTTCTGTTTCTCTCTAAACATAGCATTAACATGTTCTTTAAATAAAATCAATCTCTCTCTCTCTCTCTCTCTCTCTCTCTCTCTCTCTCTCTCTCTCTCTCTCTCTCTCTCTCTCTCTCTCTCTCTCTCTTTTTCTTTGCTGTTATAGTGTTAGATACGTCTATTATTTTTTTTCCGAGAGAGAGAGAGAGAGAGAGAGAGAGAGAGAGATTAAACAAAAATGTCTTTAGAGTACATATGATTTTTAACAGCGTCAACGAGTTGAAAAACAATTAAATGTAACTAAGAAAGTAATAACAGCTAATCTGAAATCCTTTATTAACTAAAACAAATATTGATACAAACACACTCGTGTGCGTATGCACAAACACACACACAGGTGCAAAAATTGCTACGCAGTAAGAGAGACGGTCGGGGAGGAAGTAGAGATGGTGACTGCGATAACATACCGTAACTCGTCATTGAAAGTGATGAAAATAAAAAATCACAAGAAAAAAAAGGAAAAAATATGAAATATAAAGATAAAAAAAAAAAATAAGCTAAGTTAGATGAAAATTTCCGTAGTGTAAGTTATGGTATGTTATTGCAGTCACCATCTCTACCTCCTCACTGATCGTGTCTCCTCGTGCGTGTGTGTGTGTTTGCGCATACGCACACGAGCGTGTTTGTATCAATATTTGTTTTAGTTAATAAAGGAATTCAGATTCGCTGGTATTGTTTTTTTAGTTACATTTAACTGTCTTTCAACTCGTTAACGCTGTTAAAAATCATATGTAAACAACACATTATTGTTTAATCTCTCAGTTTTGTTTAATCTCTCAGTTTTGTTTAATCTATCTCTCTCTCTCTCTCTCAGAAAAAATTAATAGACGTCTCTAACACTAACAGTGAAGAAGAACAAGAGAGAGAGAGAGAGAGAGAGAGAGAGAGAGAGAGAGAGTGTGTGTATTTATTTAAAGAACATGTTAACACCATGTCTACCTTCTCGCCAATCGTCCGTCTCCTGGCGTAGCAAATCCTACACCTGCGTTGGCCTGTCTCTAAGGTAAAGTGGCAATAAAACACTTTTTATTTATTATTTCTTTATAAATATCTTTTTTACATGCTTCTTTCATATTATGCAGTTATGTTATTGTTATGTGTAATTATTTGTAGCCATTTATTAATGTTGAGGATGATAGGGAGGCAGATATAATTGCTGTTCCAGGTGTTGAGGTGCCAGTGATGGGAGATGAGAATGAGAGAGAGATTACAATAGAGGAAGTGAGGAGAGCACTAGATGAAACGAGAGTAGGAAAAGCATCTGGTATGGATGGTGTGAAAGCTGAGATGTTGAAGGAAGGGGGTGTGACTGTACTTGAATGGTTGGTGAGATTGTTTAATGTGGGTTTTGTGTTGTCAATGGTACCAGTAGATTGGGTCTGTGCATGTATTGTACCACTATATAAGGGTAAGGGAGATGTGGATGAGTGTTGTAATTCAAGAGGTATTAGTTTATTGAGTGTAGTTGGAAAAGTGTATGGTAGAGTACTGATTAATAGGATTAAGGATAAAACAGAGAATGCAATCTTGGAAGTACAGGGTGGTTTTAGAAGAGGTAGGGGTTGTATGAATCAGATTTTTACAGTTAGGCAGATATGCGAGAAATATTTAGTAAAAGGTAAGGAGGTGTATGTTGCGTTTATGGATCTGGAGAAAGCATATGATAGAGTTGATAGGGAAGCAATGTGGAATGTGATGAGGTTATATGGAGTTGGTGGAAGGTTGTTGCAAGCAGTGAAAAGTTTCTACAAAGGTAGTAAAGCATGTGTTAGAATAGGAAATGAAGTGAGCGATTGGTTTCCGGTGAGAGTGGGGCTGAGACAGGGATGTGTGATGTCGCCGTGGTTGTTTAACTTGTATGTTGATGGAGTGGTGAGAGAGGTGAATGCTCGAGTGCTTGGACGAGGATTAAAACTGGTAGGCGAGAATGATCATGAATGGGAGGTAAATCAGTTGTTGTTTGCAGATGATACTGTACTGGTAGCAGACACAGAAGAGAAGCTTGATCGACTAGTGACAGAATTTGGAAGGGTGTGTGAGAGAAGGAAGTTGAGAGTTAATGTGGGTAGGAGTAAGGTTATGAGATGTACGAGAAGGGAAGGTGGTGCAAGGTTGAATGTCATGTTGAATGGAGAGTTACTTAAGGAGGTGGATCAGTTTAAGTACTTGGGGTCGTTTGTTGCAGAAAATGGTGGAGTGGAAGCAGATGTACGTCAGAGAGTCAATGAAGGTTGCAAAGTGTTGGGGGCAGTTAAGGGAGTAGTAAAAAATAGAGGGTTGGGCATGAATGTAAAGAGAGTTCTATATGAGAAAGTGATTGTACCAACTGTGATGTATGGATCGGAGTTGTGGGGAATGAAAGTGATGGAGAGACAGAAATTGAATGTGTTTGAGATGAAGTGTCTGAGGAGTATGGCTGGTGTATCTCGAGTTGATAGGGTTAGGAACGAAGTGGTGAGGGTGAGAACGGGTGTAAGAAATGAGTTACCGGCTAGAGTGGATATGAATGTGTTGAGGTGGTTTGGCCATGTTGAGAGAATGGAAAATGGCTGTCTGCTAAAGAAGGTGATGAATGCAAGAGTTGATGGGAGAAGTACAAGAGGAAGGTCAAGGTTTGGGTGGATGGATGGTGTGAAGAAAGCTCTGGGTGATAGGAGGATAGATGTGAGAGAGGCAAGAAAGCGGTGCTAGAAATAGGAATGAATGGCGAGGGATTGTGACGCAGTTCCGGTAGGCCCTGCTGCTTCCTCCGGTGCCTTAGATGACCGCGGAGGTAGCAGCAGTAGAGGACTCAGCAGTATGAAGCTTCATCTGCGGTGGAAATGTGGGAGGTTGGGCTGTGGCACCCTAGCAGTACCAGCTGAACTCGGCTGAGTCCCTGGTTAGGCTGGAGGAACGTAGAGAGTAGAGGTCCCCTTTTTTGTTTTGTTTCTTGTTGATGTCGGCTACCCCCAAAATTGGGGGAAGTGCCTTTGGTATATGTATGTATGTACTGTATTATGGGTTTTTAGGCTGAGGAACGAATTAAATGAATTACCATGTATTCTTATGGGAAAATTCGTTTCTACATCCGAACATTTTCTACATCCGAAGTTGGTTGTGGAACGAATTAAATTCGTATGTAGAGGTACCACTGTATATAACTGCCAGGTAAGTACTATTCATAAAAAAAGCTTCTTTGGATGATTATTTTTGAAAGAGGTCTTCAGTAGAAGCAGACCAAGCACCAGCTAAGAAACAAAAGAAAAGTGGCAGTGATGAAGAAAATACGTAGTGTAATTAAATTTAAATACAAAATGTAAAGTAAAAAAAAAAATAGAAAAAAGAAAAAAAAATAATTTTAAGTTTATCGTAAAGTTAAGTTGTTAATATTTCATGCCATTTGTAAATGTTTCCTAAAATTAAGTTTACATTTTCTGCCACTTGTAAACGTTTTCCACCGTTTTCATCCTCCTCTACCGCCCCGCACTTCATTTTTGGATATCGTGTAACTCCAAAGGTAAGGTTCCACATTTTTATTATTATATTTTTACTGTTTGCTCTAATTAAACACTTCTTTTACAGATTATCAATGTTAATTTATTACTAAATGATCAAAATACAGTACTTTTCATACATTTAGTACAGTTTAGTGGTGCATATCCTTTTTAATAAGTTAATGTAGTGTTTTTCTAGGGTCTGGAATGAATTAGGCTATTTACATGCAAAAGGCGACTCGCAACATGAAAAATCACTTTATGAAAGCCCTTACGGAACCAATTAATTTCATGTTGTGAGGCACTGTATTACAAGGTCTTTTTAAACCTATGATAGACAATCTAGAAGACTGCAAAAATCCTTTGCTTCTAAGAATGAAGTGGATAGCCTCCACATGGTTAGATGTAGCACAAATGGGCTTGGATGAATCACCTTTGAAACTGGTTGTCTGAGAAGAATGGTTTTGTACAGCAACATTCTTGGACACTCTTAAAATGCATGCCACAGATCTGTGAACCACTCCCCTTGTTGCTGTAAAAATTCCGAACTTGGTTATCACCTGTCAGATCATGGTGAACATTGGTCTAGAATTGACCATGCTAAGGTATCCAGAGCAGGTGAACCTAACACCTCTATCTTTTTGTTCAAAGATGCTGGGTTAGTCAACTCCACCAGTTCCAAATTTCTAGACGTACTAATGGATGTAGATACCATTTGTTTGGAAGAATTAGACTTTTTCTGTTAAACTGATTCAATAAGACTTTTTAATTTTCCAAGAATGAATTGGAGAAGTTTTGTTTATTCCAATCAGATTTTTCCAATTAGAGAAATAAGGATCTTGTCACTCTTGGTTCTGGATCTTGGCTAATGCTGTTGTAATGTCTGGAAAAAATAGCCAAAGTTTTTTATACCACCAGTGGTTCCTAGTCCTGAAGGACCTTGAATATCGCTAAAAGCTTGGCAACTGATATGAAGAATTTATTCTTGTAACATCCATTTCCCTGACAGATGTTAAAGATCTAGAGTTGCTACCCATCCTTACTGTGAAACATCTCTGAAAAGAGAAATATCTGGGATTTTCATTTCCAAGGAAACACCCTCGGATAACTGACTACAATTTTCCCACCAACTCAGCAGTTTAATTTGGTTATTTATCACTGAAATAGAGATTGTTTCTGGATCGAATATTCTGTTTCAATTTTGATAGAAGAGAAATTGAAAGGCCTTGATTTTTAGGATTTCAATCACAGAAAATTTTTCTAAGGAAGCCATGGTCCCTAAAAGTCTCATCCACATCCAAACTGACATAGAATTCAACTTTTGAGCCGTTACAACAATAGAAGATTGAATACTCTTTTCATTGGTGAAAACCCCATAAAGGAACTGTTGCTATATTATCATTTTGAAAAATAGAATATTCTAAGTCAGAACTAGATGAGACTTCTTCAAATTGACCAAGATCCAAAAACAAAAATACTCCATTACCATGAGCAACCACACTTGATGTACTGGATTCCCTTTTAACAAATTGCTCAAAAACAGCCAATCGTTCAGGTATAAAAGAATTCTTTGGCCAAGAATCCCTAGCCATTTTGAAATGGGGTCATAACCTGGTGAACACCTGAGACCGAAGATGGGTGGTCATCTAGGTACCTTAATCAGGAATGTCAGTAGACCTGGATAGCATTCGGTGTGTGGTTTTTGGGAGCCACCATGGTCATCCTGAGGACCTTTTTCATGAACAGTCTGTTGAATAGTCAGTAAATCAAGCAGCAAAAAGGTCAGCTAGGCATATGCATCCAGATTATCCCAAGGATGTTGGAAATATCCTCGAACACTTCGGTGGCTGAGGAATTGGAGAGTAGCCTACTGTAATTTCGATCAGGAAATGGAGAGCAGCATACTGGAAGTTTATTGTCGACGGTGATCCCTGGAGAGCAAGACTTTCCTCAACACATGGATATAGGGACCATTCAGGTCCTAAACAGTGCCCCTGATAATTGGTGTGTGTATCTGTTGGAACATTCCTATTACCTTGGATGTACCTTGTTGCCAGTTTTATGACGTTGTTGGCTGTCTAGGTGTGTACCAGCTTTACTAACTCGTAATGGGTCTCCAAGGCAGTCTGGTTCCTCTGGTGTACTCACCACCTCTCCTTGGGTGCATCTGTAAACAGAAACATCTCTGGAGGTGGGGAGTTGAGTGGAGCTCCCCTGGAGAGCAACCAGGCCACATCATCTATCAACAAGCCTAGTCTTCTCTGGCTTTTCCCTTAAACCTAAAGTTTTCTTTTACACTTTAAACTTTTAATTTTGTCATCAACCATAGAATCATACTTTTCCATAAGAGGAACAGTGAGGCCTTTGCACTCCTCACAACGGTTATCTAAATCACAATATTGTCCCTAATGCGAGACACAAAATGAATGTGGATCATGATTGCCATGAAAATAATTCCTTTAGCAATCAGCACAGTAATTACTAACAAACCCAGTAGTAGACACTTCTAAAAGCACTATAAACTTTAATGATTGAAAAATCTGGAGTACAGGGCCTGCAGTCTAACTCATCAGCAATGGAGACTGAAGACAAAAGCAAGCTATTGTTATTGCTATTAACTGCCAGATTGCATCATTACTTTACTAGAGGCTCAAGTCTTTTAGAAAGAAATAAAATGGGAAGTCTTTAGTTTTGGGGATAAAACTGGATATATCTGAGGTTCCAGAAAAAAATAGGCAATATGAGCATCAGGGGATGTTCATAGAAATAATTACACCAAGAAAAGATGCTAAAAAAATATACAGTATTGTCCTTGTACTTCAAGATCTAAACTCTGTCAAGACCATATTTTTCTAATAAAAGTAATTCCCCAATTTTGGTCTGAAGCAGGATATCAAAATAACACTGAAGGGAAGGAATAGATTTGTGGTACAGGAATACCAGAAGGGGTTAGTCTAGAGAAAATCTTAATACCTGTTCTATGTAGGTATTACAATAATACTGTATACCTAAAGAGTGGAGGGCCTTGCCAAAAAATATCAAATGAAAGTTGACTTCCTGTTTGATATGAGTGCAAAGTGTTCAGCCAAAGTATTACGAGCTCCTGAGGCACTTACGATGAATAGTCCATTTACTTTCAAAAGGAGAGCTGAATTTGGAGTGAATTTCCCTCTCATTTTTCAAATTTTATTTGGACAGCTCATGAATGAGTTTTACAGTTTACCAAAAACACTAAAGATGATCTGATGTATAGTAGTCTTTAATGTTCAGCAAAATCCTGATTTACACTTCTTGTATATAAGAATATTTTCCTCTGTACATGGCATCTAAAAGTCAAGTGAATTGCTTTTTCATCATTTACACTGACCTATCTTATCAAGGCTATATTTGGGGGTGATAACAATTTGCACATGCTACTATATAATCTGTGCAGTAACAATTATTTCCCACAAATACATACCCATCTGCCTTCTCCCAGACTTGTGGAGGACGACGAAATTTACAATCACTGCATCCTCCTGAACCACGTCCCATTTTTGGAGCCAAAGATCCACAAGAATACATCTGAAAAGCAAATAATATTTCCAATGAAAAGATATTACAATTACACAATCAAATAAGGTCAAGCACAAGGATTGCTAGCACCTTAACGTAGGATAGTAACTCAAATAGCTAAGATCATTAAAAAAAATCCACTTCTTAATATTTATACTTTGTAATTCCTTATGTTATTACAATAAGTTGCAACTCTGACCAACATGAAGACAACATTACTTTAAGGAAACCTCTCACAAATATAGATAGCCATGATATGAGGCTTTAATCTAAAAGAACTACTGTAATAGAGAAAAAAAGAACACATCTCCCTCCATGTCCTTTAACTAATTTTATGGGAATAGAAAGCACATTTTCCTCACAGGTCCACACATAAAAGTTTTGGAATTAAAATACTTTAGACATTGTCATGCACTCACAACATATAAGACTGAAAATGTAACAGCAGCAATTGCAAGATGAACTATATAGTAATTACACGTTGAATTCAAAGAAGAAAAATTCTGGATTAAATTTTTTTTACAATAGTCGACACATGACTTCAGCATATTTCGTTCAAAGCAAATTTACACCAAATTTTACTCCATTTTCATGGAGTATTTAGACAAAGTACAAAGAGAGAGTGATGAATCTTAGAGAAAAAGCAAGGGGAAAGCAAACAGGCCAGGTGTACTAACAATTTATGATGCCTTTACGGTACAATATGATGAACAACAGCCATCTAAACCTTAATCATTATTATTACCTTCGCCAAGGAGGTTATATTTTCGAGTCAGTTTCTTTATTTATTTTTCTGTGTCTGTGGACAGCATTTGTCTGTGTCTGTGGACACGATTATGTCAAAACTACTCAACGGATTTGGACAAAATTTTCACAACAGATAGATCTTAGGTCATGGAAGACCCCATTAAATTTTAGTGACGATCTGGATCCGGATTTGCATTTTTCCCAATTTCAAAAAACTATCAAAACAAAATGACAGATTTTGACGAAATTTCCACCGCAGATAAATCTTAGGGCATGGGTAACTCCATTTGGAGATAATCTGGTTCTGGATCCAGATTCTAGATCTGGATTTCCATTTTATTTTGCGTCAACATCATCCTTTGGAGGTCAGAAATCTCTGATTGTTCTTGTTACTACTTACTACTATTATTATTATTATTTATTATCAGCTAAGCTACAACCCTAGTTGGAATAACAGGATCTTATAAGCCCAAGGGTTCCAACAGGAAAAAAAACAGCCCAAGAGAAGAAGGAAATAAATAATCTACAAGAGAAGTAATGAACAATCAGGTCTTCCATCGTAAGCTCCTCTTGGTGCTCCTCAAGAAGCTCAATAATGTCGTCCTCATCAACTCTCAGACCCATGTACATGTAAAGTCTAACGATATCGGTAACCTCAGATTGAGCAACAGGTTCATCATCATCAACTTTTTCATCTTTGGCTTCAACTTGGCCTACGTGGAAGCCCTTGAAATCTTGTGCGGAGACGGGATCAGGCCACAGCTTCTTCCACGTAGAGTTCAACGTGTGCCTCAAAACCTCACGCCAAGCTTTATGGATGAGTCTGAGACATATCACAACATCAAAATGCTCCTTCCAAAATTCACCCAAGGTGAGATTTTTGCTGTCAGCGATTTTGAAATATCTCTTGAAGAGATACAGTGATCCCTCCCTACTTCGCGGTTCAACTATCGCGGATTTTTTTCATAACGCATGTATATACATACATCGCGAATTTTCCGGAAATTTCGAAAATACCGCGATGTGACCGATGGTGCGAGATTGGAGAAAGTAAGGAAAATTTAATCATGATTGATTTTCAACATAAATGAAACTTTGAGGAGCAACAAAGATATCATTTGTTAGAGAGAGAGAGAGAGAGAGAGAGAGAGAGAGAGAGAGAGAGAGAGAGAGAGAGAGAGAGAGAGAGAGAGAGAGAGAGAGAGAGAGTGAGTTGTTTTAAATGTAATAAACAAAAAAAATTTGATAGGTTATAACACATTGGTGCTTATGTAATATCAACTGTTTAGACGGTTTGAATAAGTTAAGAAATGGTATACAAACGATACTTTGTTAGTGTATTCGTACGCTTTCAAGAGCGGCAGCTAGACGTCAGCTGATCTGATCAGAGCCAAAAGTAAAACAAAAAGAAGTCAACAATACTCGGATTTTTAAAACACACCCGAAATTTAAACCCGAAATTTAAAAACAAAAGTACAGGCTTTCTTAATGTGCAATTAACTATTTAAAGAGTAGCAATTTTCTAGAATAAAATGATGTTTCCCAAAAAATAGTGGTTTGCTGATGAAATCGGATGCCGTATTTTTAGCAACGATTGAAATGGATGTAAACTCGGCATGATTTTTTCGTTTCGTATTTAATTGACACTTAAGAAAACTAATTTTAGTTTCTTCATCTATATGTAAGTATTGTATAACACGAAGAGAGAGAGAGAGAGAGAGAGAGAGAGAGAGAGAGAAGAGAGAGAGAGAGAGAGAGAGAGAGAGAGAGAGAGAGAGAGAGAGAGAGAGAGAGAGAGAGTGTGTGTGTGTGTGTGTGTTGTTTTAAATGTAATAAACAAAAAAATTTGATAGGTTATAACACATTGGTGCTTATGTAATATCAACTGTATAGACGGTTTGAATAAGTTAAGAAATGGTATACAAACGATACTTTGTTAGTGTATTCGTACGCTTTCAAGAGCGGCAGCTAGACGTCAGCTGATCTGATCAGAGCCAAAAGTAAAACAAAAAGAAGTCAACAATACTCGGATTTTTAAAACACACCCGAAATTTAAAAACAAAAGTACACGCTTTCTTAATGTGCAATTAACTATTTAAAGAGTAGCAATTTTCTAGAATAAAATGATGTTTCCCAAAAAATAGTGGTTTGCTGATGAAATCGGATGCCGTATTTTTAGCAACAATTGAAATGGATGTAAACTCGGCATAATTTTTTCGTTTCGTATTTAATTGGCACTAAGAAAACTAATTTTAGTTTCTTCATCTATATGTAAGTATTGTATAACACGAAGAGAGAGAGAGAGAGAGAGAGAGAGAGAGAGAGAGAGAGAGAGAGAGAGAGAGAGAGAGAGAGAGAGAGAGAGAGAGAGAGAGAATGAATCAGCTGTTGTAATCGAATGCCGAGTTTTTGTTTCGTGAGAATTTCATCGCCACGACTTCATCATGCGCGTTAAATGCCTTCGTTTGTTTATTATGATTGAAGATGGAGCGTACTTTATGACGCCGCCGTTTCAGGCGGCGACATAAAGAAAAACATTTCATTTGGAAGTCCTAAGAAAAATTAAGTAAAACATAGGTAATAACAAAATCAACATACTGTATAATCATTATAATCAATGCAAAAACTAACCTATACACAGATGTGTACACTAAATGCGTTTGTTTCTTCATTATGATCAGAGATAAACGTAAACAAAACATTGGTTGCCATTTTTTATCGGGCTTTTTGGCGTGTTTAGGAAACGCATGATATAAAATCGCCTTTAATATTTGTGCCTGTTTTAGTTTAGGGTACTGTAGTACATGCATTAAGTGTTCTGTACATTAATGGGTAGTTTGTTAACAGTACTACGTACAAGGGAAGGTTTTAAAAGTCTGAATATACATGTTAAATAAATACGTAAATATGGTGTCACTACTTCGCGGATTTTCACCTATCGCGGTCGGGTCTGGAACCTCTCTACCACGATAAACGAGGGCTCACTGTATTTCGTCTAGAGCTTCTTAAAGTTTGAAATCACTTGATAGTCCATGGGCTGGAGGAGAGGGGTGGTGTTAGGCGAAAGATTAAGAACCTTGAAGAAGGAAAAATGACAAACTTATAACAGAGTTTTTATTTTTCCTAACATACAAACCTGAATTCTTTACGATAGGAGATATTCTAGCGCGAGCTGGAAAATACGGCAGAAAAACCTTAACAAGGTCGTTAACGACCGGACAGGTAATTACCCACCTGACAGTGGTGGGGGACCGCCAGTCGGTACCTGCTGTTTACCTTCAATCGGATTCTAGTTAGGACTATCCTAGGGGGACGGTGATGGAGGGAAGATTTGTGTAAAGAATTCGGGTTTGTATGTTTGGAAAAATACAAACTCTGTTATAAGTTTGTCATTTGTTCCTACACTAAATACAAACCCTCATTCTTTACTATAGAAGACTTAGTCTTGCGGCCAGGGTGGCCAAGGAGTTCCCTATCTTTAGGGAAGATAGTCCTCAGACTAGACTCTTTTGAAGCAACAATCTTCCGTATCTTGTTTCTTTGTAGATCCCTAGAATCTCAGTACGACTGAAGGTTTGCAACTTCATGGAAACAAATGTTTCAGGATGAAGTGGGTCAGGAACATTCGACTCTGACCCTTTCAAATTTAGGATACCCCCGACCTTGCCAAGGGGAAACCTCGTGACCACGAGTATAACTTATACTCTGTGAGAGGACTCAGATGAGTATCATACCTTATTTCCATTGGCGAGTCCAGCTGAAACTGGATACAGGCTAGGATCCCCAGATGTGGGGGAGGAGACGAAGAAGATCGATGGATGTCCTTCTTAAAACCTAGTGTAAACCAGAATCCTCAACCAGTGGTTACTGTCCCCTGAAAGAGCATAAGGTAGTAACAGCATCTGTTGACCTGTCACAATAGACCCTATAAAAAGGGTGTCTAGAGACCTATGTGTCACGTCGCTCAAATGGTGAGCAGTGACTGTAGATTGGCGTTTAAGATTTGGGAGACTGAGAAAATTCTCTTAAACGCCAGAGAGGCAGCCACTCCCCTAACTTGATGTGCTCTGGATTGTGCTGCCTCTGGATCTCCGTGAAAAGACCTCGCAATAACTTTCTTGAGTCAGAAAGAGATGGTGTTGCGAGAGATTCTCTTCTTTACCCTGTTGGTACAAGGAAGAGATGACGGAGACGTGGTCTGAAAAGTCTGGTGCGTCTCAGATATTTCTTTGACGCTCTGACTGGGCATAGTAACGACTGGACTGCATCCTGTGTTACCTATTGAGAGTGGAAATTCTCGAAATCTCCCATCGGTAGATGAAGGATTATGAGTCTAACCCTTTCTCCGTATACAGATGAGGCTCAAGGCTGCGCGATAGCCCTAAATCGCCGAGACTGAGAGAAGCTTTCCTCACTGAGGTACAAAAGGAAGACTGGGAACTACTGATCCTTCCTTTTGAGGATCCAATTGCTTCACATTGTCGCTGTTGTAGCGATTAAGAAGTCCATTGTCTTAGCCCCAGCAGTTAGGACTTCTTGTAGGGTCTGCCTACAATTTTGGTTTGACAAGTCCTCGTGGCTCGCAAGGTAGCTGACTGTATCAGACCACGTGTCAAGCAAGAAGGGACATTTAAGTCGCTTCCCTTGCCGAGGCTTCTGTGACTGAGAAAAGCCTGAAAGAGTTGAGTGTCTCTTTGAGGATAGTCTGGTGTGAGCCTCGCCATGAGGGGATCTAAGATCAGAGGAGAAGGTTGACGTCTCTGAGCTCGGAGAACAGACCAGGTTTAAAGATCGCTCAAGAAAGGCAGAGGCGAGGGACAGTGACATTGCACTAGCCGTTAGGACAATATCCTAGAGACTGACCATATATGGTCAACGACCAAGCCTCCTCTCCATCCCAGCTAGGACCAGGGAAGGCCAGGCAGTGGCTGCTGAAGACTCAGCAGATAGATCAATAGGCTCCCGCCAACCTTAGCTTACAAGGATGGTAAGGTTGTAGGCACTGAAGGCTCTAACGAGTCTGGGCAGGACTCGAACCCCAGACTGTCAATACATAGCCTGTCTAAGGCTGGAGAGTCGAAGGGTCGAGGACACAGATGCAAATCGCCGAGGCATGAGATATAACACATAGTTCTTAGAGTCCTTAAATAGGAGGATTCTAAATCCCTCGACGGCAGCACTCACGAGGAATCCTCAGGCTGCGATAATTCCTTGCGTGTTATTACAGGAAAAAGTGGAGACACGAGTAGCAGACAGACCTTATATCTTACCCTTCGTATCTTTCTTAACGAAAGGGGAAGAATGGTAGAAGTCGGAGTGTCTGGAGGTAATGGCGAAGACCGCTGACGAGAGTCGGAAGGCTCTGTCATAAGAGTAAACTCTTAATGACGATGATCGCGTGCATAGCGCTAATTGCGCGCGTGCACGGACACTCTGTGCTAATTGTTACGAGAGCCCAACTACTCTGCATAACTGAAACTCGAAGGTTCCAAGTCGTGTGAACTTGAAAGTCCAACGCGACAGAGGCCCGAAGGACTCCTAAGGTCATGAGAACCCATAGGATAAACATGACGAAAGTTTAAAGGCTCCCGATCATGCCCGGCGAAAGGGTGATCGTCACGAGACCCCGAGGGGTCAACGTGAAGGGAACCAGTAGGATCAAAAAGACGTCTACTACCAGCACGAGGGGGAGAACGTCAGAGATGAAAATAACTCCTCTGCAGGGTAGATTTGTTCTCCCGAAGGAGAATGTCGCTTAATACAAGGCTCTCGCTCCGCCCCTAGAGGAGAACCAAAAAGCGTAAGAGGGAGGAGCGTAGATCAGTAAACTGAAACAAGTTTCTTCTCGTGATTGGTAGGAAGGTTCTCCCTAAGGAGATCACCTAAAACAAGCTTTCTCCCTGCCCTATGGGGAAAAGCGTAGGCGTATTAACTTTTCTCTCTCAATGAGGGAAAAGTCTTCCCGAAGGAAGGATTGCCAAAGGCAAGATTTCTCCCCTCTCTATGGGGGAAAAGCGTAGCTTTAATAATTTCTCTCTTGCGAACGAGGGAGAAGTCCTCCAGAAGGAGGACATCGCCAAAGGCAAACTTTCTCCCAGATCAATGGGAAAAAAGCATAGGCATAATAACCTCTCTCTCGCGGACGAGAGAGTTCTCCCGAAGGAGGACGTCGCTTAAGACAAGTTTTCTCCTAGTTCTAGGGAAAAATTTAGGCTTAAAAATCTCCCTCTTGTGAACGAGAAAGGAGTCTTGGCTTAAGACAAGCTATCTCCCTATTCATGGGGAAAAAAGCATAGGCTTAATAATCTCTCTCGCGAACGAGAGAGAAGTTCTCCCGAAGGAAAGCATTGCCTAAGACAAGCTTTCCCCCAGTTCTATGGGAAAAAAGTGAAGGCGTAATAATCTCTCTCTCGCGAACGAGAGAGAAGTTCTCCCGAAGGAGAACATTGTCTAAGACAAGCTTTCCCCCCAGTTCTATGGGAAAAAAGCGAAGGCGTAACAAACTCTCTCTCGCGAACGAGAGAGAAGATCTTCTGAAGGAGGGCATCCCCTAAGGCAAGTTTTTTCCCAGTTTTACGGAAATAATGTAGGCGTAAAAATCTCTTCTCGTGAACGAGAGAGAAGTCCTCCCGATGAAGGACATCGCCTGAGCCAAGCATACTCCCAGGGAGAAGTTCCCCCTGAAGGAGGCATAAGCCGTAGACCTGCTTTTCCCCAGCTCCAGGGGAGAAAGCACAGTCTTCGGGGATGAGATAGCAGAGGTAAAACTCATTGAGCTGTTCGCAACTCCTTACGAAGGAGGGAAGGTTGCTGACTGTCTGAAGTGGGGAAGCTTTCCCTCGGAAGGGGGATGGATCTTTCACGCAGTCCAATTCCAAGGAAGGTTATCACTCCCTTGTAAGGGAAGGATCTCTAATCCCTGGAGGCGAACCTCCTGTCAGCAATCTAAGCTTCCCAATAAGTTGCTCAAGTTGCAGGTTGACAACGAGTGTTACCGTAACATGGGCAGCTCATGAGCTGCCACATGAATCGCAGGATAACGAACAGACTAGCCGAAGCCCTTGGCATCGCGTTCTACATCGCTGCTATCTTGGTGATTTCTTTTAGCCTCTCTAACACGTTTCCCTTTTCCCTTCTGCTCTCAACCGAAGAGAAGACGGGGCGAACTCCTGCATCTTCTTTTGAGGTTTCCGAGAGACTCGAAATCCTTAACTCATTAGGGAGCAAAGGAATTAGGGAGGTTGTCCTGTCTGAAACACGGCAGCGAGGGATTGACCCCGCGAGTGTATGATCGGAGATTTGCGTGTGTAGCGTGAATTGTGTGCGAACACCTGCGTGACTGGGGTCTGAAGACTCTGCCATAAGAGTAAAACTCCTGATTGTTATGGACGTAGTGTTGGATGGGCGTACGCGAACACTCCGCATGACAAGAGTCCGAAGACTATCTGACCTAAGAGTAACTCTCTTGATGACTTGTGTCACGAGAACCCGAAGGTTCAGCGTGATCGTGCGTGCCCCTAGAGGTTGTGTTGCGAGAACCCGAAGGTTCAGCGTGAACCTGCGTGCCCCTAGACTTTGTGTTGCGAGAACCCGAAGGGCTAGAGCAACGGGAAAACAGAAGTCTCCCTTGTCACGAGACACCGAAGTGTCAGCGAGACTAAATGCACAAAAACCCGAGGTTTCAGCAACTAGCTGTCAGAAAACGAAGGGATAGCGCACCGGGAAACCGAGGTTTCCTTGTCACGAGACCCCAAATGGTGAGAGATCGAGAATTCAAAGACGAGAGCGATCTCTCTGAAGATAGAGAGAAAAACAAGGAGAAGCGCTCTATCTGACTTTTTCTAGAGCGGACGGAGACCCTCAAACTAATATGCGAAGAAGAGGGTTCGAGGTTAGGACGTGCTTTACCCTTGGCCACGCTCCTGGTTTCTTAGATGATCCTTCGCACGATGACGACAGCGAGGCAGAACAATGACGAGAGGGATCGTTCTTCTCAGGTTTGTGGCACGAGTGTATATAATCTCGAGGCAGGAAGTCTCGGCGAGAGACAGAAGACGAGAAAGAGCGAGAATGATAACGTCTCTTCCTATTTTGCCTGTCTCTTCCGTGAGAATATGTAGGTGAAGGCGTAAACGGGCGTGCGGGAGAGTTATGTCGCACGTCTGTGCAAGCCGTTGGGAGCGCGCGCGCGCAGGAGAAAATACCCCATAGTGGAATCATATGGGAGCGCGGGCGTGCGCGCATATCCTTGCGGATGCGGGAGAAGGCTGGTGCGCCGGTAAGTGCTGGCGCGTTGATAAGCGCTGGCGTGTTGCAAAGCGCTAGCGCGTTGGTAAGCACTGGCGCTGCAGGAGAATTCAGCATGGTGCATTGTCAGAAGACCTTCTAACAGTAGAAAGTTGAAGCGCAGGTTTTACCTGTCGCGTAGGATGGTGTTGGGCGCGTATGCGCACGTGCAGGAGAATGTTGGCACGCGGGAGCGCATAGGAGAGCACTGGTGCGCAGGAGAGTGCCATTGCCCAGAAGATTGGCGCGTGATGGAGTTATGCTCTTGTTGGAGCGTATGCGCATATTGGCGCATACGCTCTTGATGCCCTATGTTAGGGTAAGAAGGAAGCGCTCTTCTCCTATGTCGCCTGTGACTCCGGAGAGAACGGCTGGGCAAAGGAGTGTGATCTCTCCTATTACTCTTCTCTATCTCTCCCTCCTAGCCTCCGAAGAGGGGAGGACAATGAAGAGGAGGAGGAGGAGGAGAAGGTACTGTGAAGACCACTTCTACATACTTGGCAGGGGAACCCATCATCCGCAGGGTAGCAGAACACCCATGACCTCTGTAACGGGGCATAGGGAAAGAGGATCCACATCCAGCGGTGACATAAAGGCGTCATGAACACTTCCTCAAAATAGAGGACATCATCTACAAAGAAAAAGAAAAAAGATTAATCAAAACTCAAAAAAAAAAGAAAAAAAAAAGAAAGAAAGGCTAGTCTGCCAGCAAATAAAGCAGGAGCAGTGGTGTTACCACTGCGACGACTAGAATTCGATTGAAGGTAAACAGCAACTACCGACCGGCGGTACCCCACCACTGTCAGGTGGATAATTACCTGTCCGGTCGTTAACGACCTTGTTAAGGTTTTTCTGCCGTATTTTCCAGCTCACGCTAGAATATCTCCTATAGTAAAGAATGAGGGTTTGTATTTAGTGTAAGAACAAATATTTTTTTTTCCTTTTAATCTCATGATTATTTATTTACAATTAATTTCTATATCGATAAGTACATTTTTAAGATTAAAAATACAATGAACAGTACTGTATTGTAAGTACAAACGCTCAATGCTACCATACATATCAAACATATTACCAGTACAGTATATTTTTCTTTCATTTCGGTAAATAAGTAACAGATCGTAACATATTTTTCCTTTTAATGGCATGCCTATTTATTTACAATTAATTTTATATCAATATCTTAAAACCACTGCATTTAACTTACGTCTTATTTCTGCTTTTACATAACTGTAATCTCAAAAAGAGAGAGAGAGAGAGAGAGAGAGAGAGAGAGAGAGAGAGAGAGAGAGAGAGAGAGAGAGAGAGAGAGAGAGAGAGTGTGTGTGTGTGTGTGTGTTGCACCTCACCTGATTACGTTGCTGGTAACGAACTACATCAATACAAATGGCGGCCAACACCCTACTCCTTTGGTTCAAACAGCAATTAAAATAATCCAGTAAACTATCCATGTGCATTTCATTTAACTCTACCAAAAGCATTCATGAAGTAAATAAATACAGTAAGATTTTAGCATAAAATTGGGTAACAAAAATAAATTAACCTTCTTTTCATTTATTTAAAATGTTAAAACCTATTGTAGAATACAAACGTAGTGCATTCATACGGCCACTTGTATGTTTCTTTTTTATACCAACGTACTTTATATTATTATATACAGTAATGTAATGCAGTAAAGTAAGTGCAACATCATTTGTAATAACCTGATATTGATTTTATATGAAATGGAACTTTGTGGTGACTCCTGAAAATATTAGGCATCTGAGTTAAGCTATGCATACCCTAAGCCAAAATTTAACCCTAGGGGTACTTGTACAGAAACAATTTATAAACAATTTGAGCTACGAACGATCTCTCTGTCCCCATTGTGTTCGTTGGTTGAGGACTATCTGTACATGTAACATAAAGAGTTTTGCTCAGAGAGAGAGAGAGAGAGTGTTTGTATGCGTTTGTTAGCTTATGATTACCTAGACTAGATTGTGTTTAGACAGAGGTGCTTCACAGTTCAAGTACACTACATACTGTAGTTTATGTGTAGCATACACTAGAAGCATACTCTAATGACTTCCCTACTAAAAAAGCTAATCCTCTCTCCACATCTAAAATCCATAATGGTAGAAAAAATTGCATCCTCATTGACATATTTTGCTATGAAATTTTAGGATATCCAGAGCTTTACAGGTTGGTTTAGGCCTGGGGTATTTATGAGACATTACCTAAATGAAATCCAAGCAGTTTAACACGTGTGTGTGGAATTTGCAGATATCAGATAGAAGAGGTAGTCCATAACAGACTTCTTGTTAACTCTCCTCAGATTTCCCTTATGATCCGAGTGTTTGACTAGTTGGTTCTTATTTTCCCCCCTACATGCATGAATTGGATGTTTGCTCAGTTGTGGAAGACTGTCCTCTATTGTGCACAAGTCTACTTTGGTATTGGTTCTTGAAACTACACAGCACACTAACTTAAAAAAAAAAAGGGGGTTTTAACGAAGGAAAAACCTGTATTTGGGGAGGTGCTGTGTGGTCTCTAAGACCCTCCCTCCTCCCTAGTCTCATGAAGAGAAGGAGAATACAGTATAAAAATCTTAATCCAAATATTAAGATGACATCTGTGAGTAAGCAAGTGCCCAGCTAGTACTGTTTCCAGTATCAGCATTAGTTCTCAGTCATGATGTTAACGGTTAATAGAGTTTCAGCGTTGGAGGTGCTGTGATGGGTGCAATAGAGCCTAAACTGATGGGTCTCCCTTATACACAATGAGTCAATGCTTTGCAAGTAAAAATACTGGCCCTAGAGCAGGGGAAACAATATTTCTTTGGTATTTTATGTCATATTGGATTCCCAGTTCTAACCTTTTACAGTTAAGTCCTTGGAAAGTATGATAAGGCTTGAGTATGTACTAGAGTAAATTTCAATCTAAGGTCTCACTGGAGTGTGATTATCAGCCCCCAACGCACACTGAAAAGTTTTCTACGGCCTTGATAAAAATATGAAGTTTTTATGATAAAACAAAGTTTTATGAATACTTACCTGGCAGTTATATATATAGCTGATATCTCTAAATCGGCAGAATTTTTCAAAACGAGGCAACCGCCTTGTGGTGGTTGGGAGGTAGGTGGTAACACCCGTCACAGGGTGGTCCAAGGAATCATTCCCGTGTCCAAGACTTCAGTTCATCTATGCCCGACCTGTCTCCTGAGGGGAGGTGGGTGGTCCTTCAAATATATATATAACTGCCAGGTAAGTATTCATAAAACTTTGTTTTATCACAAAAACTCCATTTCTGGGCTTGAACCTGTGCCGGCCAGTGAATAAGCTCCTATTAGCACTTATTCTTAGGTAATTTACTGCTAAATATACCAGAGAAAAAATGTAAAGGAGTGCTAGGTTAACTAGCTCGCTCACCTATTGGTGTCGGTATAGAATTGGGCGTATAATCCAGAGGTCCCGCACTATTTAGATTCATCCACGACAAAGACCCCAATAGAGGAGAGCTGTTCAACCTCACTCGGCACCACCAACTCTGCATCCGCTCAGAACCCAACTCCTTTTTAGCACACCTGTGTGGTAACCCGCTTGTTTGTGCTCTCGTATTTTTTGCCTTATTTTTCGTGGATTATGGCTTCTACATCGGTTTCCCAGGAGACACCGTCTAAGTTAAGTACCAAGCTATGTTTGGCTGTGTTTTGAGCATTCTAGACCGTTTAATATTTAAATTATAGGAGTTTATTCTCTTCGATCATCTCGGTCTTGCTCGATTCCGTTTACGGTTGGTACTCCTGTTTTGAGAGCTTTTAGTTTCACTCGCGGTGTTACTAAGTGTATTATTTTTATTATTAGTTTAAATTTTTATATGTTTTATTGTGGATATTCATTATTTAGCGTTTAGAACCCTTGTGGTTCATATTTAGGGCCGATATCAGATTACGTATCGTAGATGGCTTGCCGACCTTCGTTACTGGGCGGCAATTTTTATTATTTAAGCCATCAGGATGTTGTCCTTCGGGATTTCTTCATTATTTCGCATGCCTTGCCCTAATTTTTTTATGTGTATATTTATATATTTTTCAACGCTATTACTTTTATAATGAATATTTGTGCTTATTACTCCGTATGATCTGTTTTGGTTGTGTTTGGGGATCGTCAGTTGGTAGCCCTGCTGCTCCGTATCACGTGATCCTCCCCCAAGCTCCCCCTCTCGCTAGGTTGGTGGCTAGGCTTCTCTCCCCCCTCCCCTAGGGGACCGTTGCCTTCCCTCCTTTTAGAGGGGGTAGTTCAGTGTTTATGGACTTTGTCCTCCGGGTGTCCCGGCGGTTTCGTCTCTGTCTAGACGGGTTGGCCACCGGTCAACAGAGTAGGATCCCGGTGCACCCTATTTTATATTCACCTATCACACTTTTATTATGTTATACGAAACCCTCCGGGTTCTGTTGGTGGTTCTTATCTACGGTTCCGCCCCCCTCTTAATTTATAACAGTTCCTATGATTATATATGACAGATCACTATCCCGGAGTTCCTATATGTATTAGTTTATGGATGTACTTTTACTTCCCGGTCCGGGGCTTAACCTCGCGCCGGGAAATCAGACACCATGTGTCTTAATTCTTTGTTGCATCCTTCTTTATGATCCCGGCTCGACCGGAATGGATAGTTATACTCTAGTCTCAAGTTAGACTTATGTTATGCCCGGGTCCTTCGGACCCGCCCCTACTAAAGAGTATTCCAGTTAAGCTCTAGTCTTAAGTTAGACTTATGTTTAGTCCCGGGTCCTCCGGACCTGCCCCTACTTAAGAGAATTACAGTTTCTCATATACTATTCTTTTTATAGATGGTGCATTGTCAGACGACGGCCTGTGCGGCTGTTCTTCACCAGCCTTGTGGCCATACTGTGTGTAGGTCTCACGCCCTCTGCGGAGTTCAGCTGGAAGACATTGTAGTCTGGCACCCAGATAATTGTATGGTCTGTTTTGACCTCATCACCACCCTTGGATCTGATTCGGTGAGTCCCGTTGGCTATGTTGTCTTTCTAATTAATTTACCTTTATTTGGTATACATACAATATTTAGTAAGATTTCTATGGTCTTGAAGGACCTCCGGGAATCTTCCTTTTTGTAATTCCCACTATTATTTCAGGCATCCCCGGAGCAGAAGACTGCGGCTCGGGCCACACTGAAAGTGTGGGTTGGGGGATTTGCCAGAAACGTGAAAGCAAAACAGCCTTACGTCCTGTCTGAAGACTACTGTGGTATGATCTACCCTAATGCCAAGTCTTCAGCCGCTGTGGCTAGGCATGTTGCGGCACCCATCATTGCCGACATTGATGCCACTATTGCGGGATTCATTGACCAGGAACAAGATCCGTTGGATGCCCCCGGAGATCTGGAAGACAATGTTGCCTCCTTGAATTTGGATGTGGAACCTATGTTGTTGGATGATCCGGATGCAGGTAGGGTGGTAAGTGAGGCAGGTGTTACCGGCGCTGAGATTCCTATCCTCAGCCCCGCTCTTTCTTCTTCATCTGATCTCTCTTCTTTCCATGGTTTTTCTGGGGACCGCGATTCGTCTCACCGATCACACCCGGTTCCCCCCAAAGATAAGTCTATATCTAGAACTTTGCCTAAAGCTCGTAAGCCCCACAAGGCTTCCCGTAGTTCCAAATCGAATACAAACCCGTCATCTAAGGCTTCCGGCTCCTCCTCTAAGTCTCACGACCCGGGAGTACAATCCGCCACCTCTGCTCCTAACCCGGGCCTTTCCGAATCAGCCATGCTTCGCATTGTGTCGGAGATGCAATCGAAGATTGTGTCGGAAATGCAGGCTAAGATGGACACGATGTTCTCTAACATTGGTCAGAGACTTGGGGCATTAGAGCATGGTGCTCCGGAACGAGTTCAAAGCTCTCTCATCCCGGATGCCTCTAAGCTTCCGCCGTTTACCAAGAATAACCCTTGGCGCATGGCTCTTCATTCCCCATTCTCAGACGGGATGTTAACGTTGGAAGGTCTTGGTACCCGTCCACTAGAGGATTTTGAATTCTTTCCTCCTGGTCTCGCATTTCCATTTCATGGTTATGCCAGGCTTACCGAGGAAGCTCTGGTTCGGCTGGATGAGGTCCCCAAAGAGACCGTCATTTTCCCAAAGGAACAAGCCCAATCTGTTTGGGCTAGGTTTCTGAATGATATAGGTTGCACCAATACCATGTTGACGCCTAATAAAAGTTCTTTCACAATGTTCTTAATGGACAAGGATACCGTGACTTCATGCGTCAATAAGATTGCAGAGCTTGCTTTTCAATATGCTCTGGAGGAGAAGCCCTTGCCTCCCATCCGAGAGGTAGATCCGATCTCCCTCCTTCTTCCTTCAGGTATTGAGTGTTGGGACAATGTCCATACCACCTTTACTTCTGGCAAGCTAACAGCGGACTGTGCGTCAGTAATGTTTAGTGAACGGCTTCCCCGTCTCCCGGAATCCCTTATTAAACAGGAGTATGATTCCCGCCTACATGTTGGTCGAACTTTGAACTTGGCCACGTCTACGGAGTCGATAGCCTTAACTTATGATACTGAGAGTATCTTTAAGTCTCTCAATAACGCTACTTTGCAGTCGTTATATTTTGACTTGTATGACTTTGCTCTTGCTAAACGTAGGTGCCGCAAACACGTCCTGGCTGAGGCGACTATTAGGCACAAGCCGAATAAACTTATCCGGTCCTCTTGTTGGGGTCCAAATCTTTTCCCTGAGGATCTTGTGGAGGAAGTCTTGGCAGAGGCTACTAGAGTTAATCAGAGCCTTAAAGCCCGTTGGGGTTTGACTCCTAAGCGGAAATATGATCCCGCAAGTTACCAAGCCCGGGGTAGGAAGAGGCTCCGCCCGTATACCTCCACTCAGTTCCGGCAACAGCAGAGTAGCTCGTCCGTTTTCCGGCAGCCTCTTCCTCCATCTCCTGACGTTCCTGCACAGCCTTCCACCTCTCAGGCTCCTTCCTCGGACGACTATGTCACCGTTCTGCTCCCTAAGAGCCAGCTTCCCGGTGCCTCCACCACCTCTCCAGCCTTTAACCAATCTTATGAGGCTCAAGGCTCTTCCCAGGGTTATAACAGAGGTAGAGGCTACCACCGTGGTTCACACCAGAACAGAGGTAGAGGTAGATTCTTTCGCAAGGGAAAGAACTTCCGAGGCGGACGTGGAGGCAACTCCTCAAGCCAATACTGAGGTGCAGCGGGTAGGGGGGAGGCTTTATGCCTTCCGCAACAAATGGAGGTTCAGTCCCTGGGCTTTCAGTATCATCTCCAAGGGACTGGGGTGGAGTTGGATTCAAGGACCTCCTCCACCGAACAGATTTCATCAGCATTCCACTCCGGACCTAGTCGAATTTGTCCAGGACCTGTTACAAAAGAACGCCATACAAGAAACGAAACACCTGAAGTTTCAGGGTCGGCTGTTCAGTGTCCCGAAGAAGGATTCGGACAAGAGAAGAGTGATTCTAGACCTATCCCTTCTCAACTTGTCCATTCAATGCGACAAGTTTTGAATGCTTACCGTCTCGCAGGTGCGGACCTTACTTCCCCGTGGGGCCGTCACCACCTCTATCGATCTTACAGACGCCTATTATCACGTCCCGATAGCGAGACACTTCCGTCCGTATCTAGGCTTCCGCCTAGGAAACAAAAATTACTCCTTCAAGGTGATGCCTTTCGGGCTCAACATCGCACCAAGGATCTTCACAAAGTTAGCAGAAGTTGCTGTTCAGGAACTCAGAAATCAAGGGATTCAAGTAGTAGCCTATCTGGACGACTGGCTCATTTGGTCAGACACCTCCCAAAATTGCCTAAAAGCCACTCACAGAGTCATCCAATACCTTCAATCTCTAGGCTTCCAGATCAACTTCAAGAAGTCCCGTCTTCTTCCGAAATCAAAGTTCCAATGGCTCGGCCTGCAATGGGATCTTATATCTCACACTCTGTGTCTTCCCAAACCCAAGAGGTTAGAGATTGCAATGAACACCAAACGCTTTCTCAAAGACAAAGTAAGTTCCAGACGACTCCAAGAGAGGATCCTAGGGTCCCTTCAATTTGCTTCAGTGACGGATCTACTTCTGAAAGCAAAATTGAAAGATATCAATCGTGTCTGGCGTTCGAGGGCGAACCGGAAGCTCCGGGACAGGAAAGTCCGCCTTCCTCCCATTCTCCGGGAAAGACTTCTACCTTGGACAAGGGCCAACAATCTCTCAAAGTCAGTTCCCCTTCGATTTCCGCCTCCGAAGTTAATCATTCACACGGACGCATCCCTATCAGGTTGGGGAGGCTATTCTCAGCTCAGGAAAGTTCAAGGTCTTTGGTCTCCCTTATTCCGCCAATTCCACATCAATGTGCTGGAGGCCATGGCAGTTCTTCTAACCCTGAAACGTCTCGCTCCATCCAAGAGACAACACCTTCGTCTGGTTCTCGACAGCGAAGTGGTGGTCCGCTACCTCAACAGAGGCAGATCAAAATCAGGGCCTCTGAACCATGTTCTAGTAGCCATATTCTCCCTAGCAGCCTCGAACCGTTGGCATCTTTCAGCTGTCCACCTGGCGGGAGTCCGGAACGTAGTTGCAGACGCCTTGTCCCGGACCTCCCCTCTAGAATCGGAATGGTCACTCGATCTAAAGTCATTCCGGTGGATTCTCTCTTGGGTTCCGGGTCTCCAAGTGGACCTCTTCGCCACGGAGTCCAACCACAAATTGAGAGTATATGTGGCTCCCAATCTAGACCCTCAGGCTTACGCCACAGACGCCATATCACAGAATTGGGACATCTGGGAAAGGATTTATCTCTTTCCCCCGGTGAATCTTTTACTGAAAGTCCTAGACAAACTGAGATCCTTCAAGGGACGAGTAGCCTTGGTCGCACCCAACTGGCCCAAGAGCAATTGGTACCCTCTCCTGCGAGAGTTGAGACTACATCCTCACCCGATACCCAATCCGGTTCTGTCTCAGATAGTACAAACACTCGTTGTGTACGCTTTCTCAAACATTCAGAGCGCCCTAACTTTATGGACTTCATGAAGTTTGCGGCCATGCATGGTGCCAATATCGATCCTCAAAACACCCTGTTCCTAGAATCAGATAAACGGGATTCCACCATCCGCCAATGTGATTCTGCGGTTAAAAAGTTGGCAAAATTTTTGATAGACTCAGATGTACACTGTATGAACTTGAACCTTACAGTCACTTTCTTTAGAACTTTATTAGAATCAGGTCTGGCAGCCAATACTATCACCACTATTAAATCTGCCTTGAAAAAGATCTTCCTAGTGGGTTTTAACATAGACTTAACCGACTCTTTGTTAGCGTCAATTCCGAAAGCCTGTGCCAGACTGAAACCGGTTACTCGTCCTACCCCGGTTACCTGGTTCCTTAATGATGTACTCAAATTGGCTTCTGATACCATTAACAGTTCTTGTGATTACATTCCCCTTCTCAGGAAAACACTTTTCCTGGTGAGTTTGGCTTCCGGGGCAAGAATTTCTGAACTGGCAGCTTTGTCAAGAGACCCGGGTCATATTGAGTTCCTTCCTTCGGGAGAGGTCCTTCTTTCACCTAACAAATTCTTTTTAGCTAAGAACGAAGACCCTCAGAACAGATGGTCCTCCTGGAAAATTGCTCCCCTCACGCAAGATCCGTCTCTGTGCCCTGTTACTACTCTTAGGTCTTATTTATCCCGGACCTCCTCTAACTCCTCGGGGCCTCTATTCGTTAGAGAACAAGGCGGTACCATTACCATTAAAGGGATCAGGCAACAAATTTTGTATTTTATTAAACAAGCTAGCCCTGACTCTTTTCCTCTTGCACATGATATCAGAGCGGTTGCTACTTCGGTGAACTTTTTTCACCACATGAATTTTACGGACCTTTCCAGGTATACAGGGTGGAAATCACCGTCAGTGTTCAAGAAACACTACCTTAAACATTTGGAAGCCCTTAAATTTCCTACAGTAGCTGCAGGGAGCGTAGTTACCCCCAGGTAACTCGCATGTTAATTCCTTGTCATTTTATCTCTCCCCCTTACCTGCCTCATTTATACCCTATTTGTATTCGTTGGTTTCGCACCTGATTACTATTACTATATTTGTAAATTTTTGACTCCTGAGTATCTGTATATATCATCACTCACGGCATTATTATACCTTACCTTTTTTGTCAATTGTTCTACCAAGTGGATTTATGTTCTTTTTAAGATACCCTTATAGCTGTTTTTGGCACTCATCTCTGATTAAAGCAACTTGTATTTCCCTTATGTTTATGTTTTTTCCTTTATTTTGCAAGTTTGGTGACATTTCTCTTGTATATATTCACTGGCCGGCACAGGTTCAAGCCCAGAAAAGGGATTTTGACGTAGGAAAAATCTATTTCTGGGCGAGGGACCTGTGCCGCCCAGTGAACCCTCCCAGCTCCTCTCCCTTGGAGTCCCCAAACTTTGGGTGCTAAGGAGTTGGGTTCTGAGCGGATGCAGAGTTGGTGGTGCCGAGTGAGGTTGAACGGCTCTCCTCTATTGGGGTCTTTGTCGTGGATGAATCTAAATAGTGCGGGACCTCTGGATTATACGCCCAATTCTATACCGACACCAATAGGTGAGCGAGCTAGTTAACCTAGCACTCCTTTACATTTTTTCTCTGGTATATTTAGCAGTAAATTACCTAAGAATAAGTGCTAATAGGAGCTTATTCACTGGGCGGCACAGGTCCCTCGCCCAGAAATAGATTTTTCCTACGTCAAAATCCTTTTTTTATGAATAGTACTTACCTGGCAGTTAAATATATAGCTGATTCACACATTTGGAGGAGGGAAACAGACAGTAAACATCGTTGGGGAAACAACAAAAGAGTTGTAGGAGATAAAAACACCTTGATTCCTTGCCTGCTAAGGTAGCTGATTTCAAAGGTAGAGCCTCTAGAGTGGCTTTCCCTTAGGAGTGTTTATCCAGGAGTAAGCCTGCAATGCTGCAAAAAACTCAATCGAGTCTGTCAAAGGGATAAGACCAACAACTTGACTAGACTTCAGAAACTACCTTCGCCCCATATAATAAAAACTGCAACCTTACTAAAACTACGGTAACCACCTAACCCTGCAACATAGACATAAACTATCTATCTAGACTGAGGGAACCGCACCACAAGATGAAGTCCTCAAACTATCATAAAAACACAAACCCTCATACATGCATATAAACTAAGGTTGAGTGGGGTTATTAACTCCTTTGCCTAATACAGAAACTGCAGCCAAGTATGGGCCCAAGGTATAGCACTTGCCAAAGTCTACTCTCACCTCTCTAGGTTAATGAGAAGCGAAGACAGAGTTGCTCCTCCAGAAAATTGCATCCATGAATAGCCTAACTAACATATATTCCTGATATGCCAGAGAGGTAGCAATGGCTCTCACTTCGTGAGCCCGTAATTTCAACAGGGCGAAGTGTTCCTCCTCACATAAGAGGTGGGCTTCCCTAATTTTCTCCCTCAGGATAAAAGGACCAAGCATTCTTAGACAGGGGTTTTTGGCGGATCTTTCACTAAACACCATAACAAGTTGGATGCACAGCTCACGTTCATAGTGTGAGCCAAAAATAACTTTGAGGGACCTAACTGGGCAGAGGAGTCTTTCCTTCTCTCGACCTACTAGGTTCGTGAGGTTAATGACATCAAACGTCGTAGGACAGGGTTACGAAGGGTTCTCGCTCTTTACGAGAAAGATGAACCTTAAGGCACAAACTGCCCTATCCTAATTGAAGCTCACCCTCTTCCCAATCGCCTGGACTTCGCTGACCTTTTGGCATTCGCTAGAGTCATAAGGAAGAGGGTTTTCTTCGTTACAACTCGAAGAGAGGCTAGCGAGATAGGTTCAAATTTCTTGGAGCACAGAAACTTAAACACCACATCCAGGTTTAAGAGTACCTATTACGTCGTCTGAAAAGACCCAATGAGGTCCTGCAAATCTTTATTTTGGGACAACTCTAGGCCTCTATGCCTAAAGACGGCCGAGAGAATACTGCTGTATCCATTGATGGTAGATACAGCCAGCTTTAGCATCCTGTCTGAGGTACAAGAAGAAGTCTGCAATCTGGCTCATAGAGGTAGTGGATGAGGAAAACTTGTGCCGCCTGCACCAAGCTCTAAAGGTCTCCCACCTACATTGGTCGACTCTTTGTGAAGAGATACTCCTTGCTCTGGCGATAGATTTCGTTGCTTGTGCCGAAAAGCCTCGAGATCTGACAAGCTTCTAGTCAGTCTGAAGGAAGTCAGTTGAGAGCAAGGGGGGTAGGATGATACCTCTCGAAGTGGGGCTGTTTGAGAAGATCTGGACTTGCCGAAGTCTTCTTGGGAAGTCCATCAACACGCCCATCACTTCCGAAAACCATTCCCTAGCAGGCCAGAATGGAGCCGCTAGGATCATTCGCCCCGAATCAAGGAGAGCGAATTTCCTGAAGACCAGATTGATGATCTCGAATGGGGGCAATGCAAACATGTCCACCCCCGTCCAATCCATCAAGAAGAAGTACACTGCTACAGCTTCCTCGTCTGGGACTAGGGAGCAGCAGTAGGGGATTGTCTTCTTCCAGTTGGAGGTAAAAAGGTCTGTTACAGGTCTGCCCCACAACATCCAGAGACTGACAAACTTGCGGGTTGAGAGACCATTCTGAGGGAAAAACAAGCCTCTTCCTACTGAGCATGTTTGCCCCGATGTTTCTTGCCCTAGAACAAACCTCCTTTCTAGATCCAAGAGATCAGAACGAAGGCGTCCTTGATCTCGACACACGATTCGACTAGTGTCATCACGAAGTCCTAGATTCTCATGTTCAAAGTTATGCCTCATGCTAGAACTTCGACGTCGAGCGTCCTGAAAGACGAGGCGCCGATAGTCCTGTAAGACATGGTGCCAAAAGTCCTGTAAGACGTGGAGCCGAGAGGTTAACAGAGCGAGACGCTGAACGTTCTAAAAGACGTGGTGCTGAGCGTCCTGGTGTCAGAAGAGACTCTTCTTGTTGACAGGAAGACCTAATTATTTGATAGGCTCAACGTTAACTAAAAAACCAGATACAGGGACGCTCTGATTTCTCTAGAGTGCAGTATTCTGCTACATTAAGCAAAAGTTACGTGAACATAAGAGGGGTGGAGCTAAGACCAAAACACACGGCCCGAAACTGACCCATTCTACACTCATCTTTCTTGTAAACAAACCTCAGATACAGTAAAGTTTGATTGCATAGCCTGCCACTTAGACTCCTCTCTAGAACTGAGAGAGAGAATCGTTGTAGCTAAAAACTAAAGGAGGTTTCCCTATAAAAGGAAAAAGTAATCCTCCTTCAGAAGAAGTACTGACCAAAGGTCTGCTTCCCTCTTCTTCAAAGATTTTGATGTCTCCATGGAGAACTTTGACTTCTGAACGAAGGCGTAAAGAGCATTTACGTCCAGGACTGGACAAAAGACTCCCTCTTCCAAAAGAGAGACATTGAAGTTGCAAAGTCGGTTAGGCAGAAAAATCTTATCGGAGTAACTAACAAAGGAGGATTCACTAGGAAAAAGATTTCGCATCCATCCTTAGTAAAAACACGGACCAAATGTCTGCTCCTCTCCTCTCCCAGGCTCGCCAGAAGTAGCAAAGTCTGGCTCCTACTGTTGTTAGTTCGGTTAGAGAAAAAGCATGCAGAAAATTTCTTGCTGATTAAGACACCAAAACCTGTCTTTGACCAACTCTTGAGGGAGAAGAGAGAAAGAAAAAAGGAGAAGAACGTACCTTAATTATGACCTCTGATTTCAAAATTATCCAGCCTCATTGCCTGTATTTCTTAAGAGACTCAGGAAACCACCAATGGGGCCGTAAAAAATCTCTGTGGGGCTGCCACAAGGTCTTCGACCTAAACGTAGCTAGACCTCCACCCTTGCTATCCTGGCCTATCTGATAAGGAAGCTGGCATCAAAGGTTTCTGTTTTAAGAAATAAAAATTAATATATTCTTAAAGCTCCATTAATGACCACGTGAAAACTCAGAGGGTGGGGAACATGGAGCAACAAAACTTAGGATCTTCTCCTTCTGTAAACCTCAAACAATTCAACAAGAGAAAAGTGATCACTAAAGTCATCCTTGACAAAGATCTTATAAGACGTGGCGTCGCCCTGAAAGAACAAGGCGGCGATCGTCCTATCATCCTGAAAGACGAGGCTGCAGTCGCCCCGAAAGACGAGGCTACCCTCGTCCCGAAAGACGAGGCTGCCCTCGTCCCGAAAGACGAGGCTGCCCACGTCCCGAAAGACGAGGCTGCCCTCGCCCTGAAAGACGACGCTGCACTCGCCCTGAAAGACGAGGCTGCTTTCGACCTGAAAGACGAGGCTGCATTCGTCCTGAAAGACGAGGCTGCATTCGTCCTGAAAGACGAGGCTGCATTCGCCCTGAAAGACGAGGCAGCATTCGCCCTGAAAGACGAGGCTGCATTCGCCCTGAAAGACGAGGCTGCATTCGTCCAGAAAGACGAGGCAGCATTCGCCCTAAAAGACGAGGCTGCATTAGTCCTAAAAGACGAGGCAGCATTCGCCCTGAAAGACGAGGCTGCATTCGCCCTGAAAGACGAGGCTACATTCATCCTGTCTTGAAAGACTTAGCGCCGAGCCTTAAGGCAAAATGAAATTCATTATGCCGCTCGGTGCGTTCGGTTCCGACCAGAGGGTTCATAAGGCCGACTGGCGCTCTGGGACAAAAACCGAGTCAATGATGGTTTGTAAGCATTGATATTATCAGCGAATATCTATGACTTATAGTATTGCCATTAAAATCAAAAGTGATGCAATGCGAAACTCTAAAAGAAGTGTAAGAATCTTAACGTCCAACGCTCTTTGCTTTCCCATGGCAAGGGCGAGCATTCTTGGGAACGTTAACAGGAACGCTCGCGAGGGCGTTTGCTCGAGAGCTAACGCCTCTCGTTTCCTTTCGCCGATCGACGTTCCTTCTCTCATGGGCCGGGGAGCTTGGAAGAGGTCTAAAGCTAGGAAAACGACGTCCACTGTGCTGAAAGAATCCAATGCCTAATTTAGCACTGAAACTTGCACAATTAAACTCTTACACTAAAGACCATAATTAGTCCTGCCCATTGTGAGAGAACTTATTCTTCTGCCACGGGCTTGAATGAGGAAGCAAAATCGTCTCAAGTACTTGCTATATAAACTGTAACAAAATATTTTTATAAAATATTAAACTGACATTTCCATAATAAAATAAACTTTCAAACATACTTACCCGGCGGTCACAAAAAGAAAAAACCACCGGGCAAGAGTTGAGATTAAAAATAGATGTTGAACACACTCACACGGTAGTTACATATAACCACCGGTAAAATTAAATGTCATAAATACCTACCCGGTAGTTACATACAAACGCCGGGAAAGTTATACGTTAAAGATTAAAATGAACAGATAATGGGAAAACAAATGTAATCCACAATTAATTCAAAGGGTTTTCAAAAACAAGCGAGTGTAATGATAAAAAGAACAGATATAGCAATAATGTATCTATATATATATATATATATATATATATATAAATGTAAACAATAGGAACATATAAATTAAAATAATAAAACTAGAATTCCCATATCGTTGTTGTTGGAGTAGTATAGCCAACACTTTAATTCCCATATCGAAAAGAACGCTTCCAAGGCATGTTGGGACTGCATCGATAGTAACAAGAACTAACAGCGTAAATTAACCATACGCTAGTTCTATTTAATTTATGAAATCGAGGAGAGCGAATTTCCTGAAGACCAGATTGATGATCTCGAACGGGGGCAACGCCAACATGTCCACCCCCGTCCAATCCATCAAGAAGGAGTACACTGCTACAGCTTCCTCGTCCGGGACTAGGGAGCAGCAGTAAGGGATCCTCTTCTTCCAGTTGGAGGCAAAATGGTCTGTTACAAGTCTGCCCCACAACATCCAGAGACTGACAGACTTGCGGGTTGAGAGACCATTCTGAGGGAAAAACAAGCCTCTTGCTGTTGAGCATGTTTGCCCCGATGTTTCTTGCCCTAGAACAAACCTCCTTTCTAGATCCAAGAGATCAGAACGAAGGCGTCCTTGATCTCGACACACGATTCGACTAGTGTCATCACGAAGTCCTAGATTCTCATGTTCAAAGTCATGTCTCATGCTAGAACTTCGACGTCGAGCGTCCTGAAAGACGAGGCGCCGATCGTCCTGTAAGATGTGGCATCGATAGTCCTGTAAGACGTGGTGCCAAAAGTCCTGTAAGACGTGGAGCCAAGAGGTTAACAGAGCGAGATGCTGAACATTCTAAAAGACGTGGCGCTGAGCGTCCTGGTGTCAGAAGAGACTCTTCTTGTTGACAGGAAGACCTAATTATTTGATAGGCTCAACGTTAACTAAAAAACCAGATACAGGGACGCTCTGATTTCTCTAGAGTGCAGTATTCTGCTACATTAAGCAAAAGTTACGTGAACATAAGAGGGGTGGAGCTGAGACCAAAACTGAACCATTCTACACTCGTTCTTTCTTGAAAACAAACCTCAGATACAGTAAAGTTTGATTGCATAGCCTGACACTTAGACTCCTCTCTAGAACTGGGAGAGAGAATCGTTGTAGCTAAAAACTAAAGGAGGTTTCCCTATAAAAGGAAAAAGTAATCCTCCTTCAGAAGAAGTACTGACCAAAGGTCTGCTCCCCTCTTCTCCAAAGATTTTGATGTCTCCATGGAGAACTTTGACTTCTGAACGAAGGCGTAAAGAGCATTTACGTCCAGGACTGGATAAAAGACTCCCTCTCCCAAAAGAGAGACATTGAAGTTGCAAAGTCGGTTTGGCAGAAAAGTCTTATCGGAGTAACTAACAAAGGAGGATTCACTAGGAAAAAGATTTCGCATCCATCCTTAGTAAAAACACGGACCAAAGGTCTGCTCCTCTCCTCTCCCAGGCTCGCCAGAAGTAGCAAAGTCTGGCTCCTACTGTTGTTAGTTCGATTAGAGAAAAAGCATGCAGAAAATTTCTTGCTGATTAAGACACCAAAACCTGTCTTTGACCAACTCTTGAGGGAGAAGTGAGAAAGAAAAAAGGAGAAGAATGTACCTTAATTATGACCTCTGATTTCAAAATTATCCAGCCTCATTGCCTGTATTCCTTAATAGACTCAGGAAACCATCAAGGGGGCCGTAAAAAATCTCTGTGGGGCTGCCACAAGGTCTTCGACCTAAACGTGGCTAGACCTCCACCCTTGCTATCCTGGCCTATCTGATAAGGAAGCTGGCATCAAAGGTTTCTGTTTTAAGAAATAAAAATTAATATATTCTTAAAGCTCCATTAATGACCACGTGAAAACTCAGAGGGTGGGGAACATGGAGCAATAGAACTTAGGATCTTCTCCTTCTGTTAACCTCAAACAATTCAACAGGAGAAAACTGATCACTAAAGTCATCCTTGACAAAGATCTCATAAGACGTGGCGTCGCCCTGAAAGAACAAGGCGGCGATCGTCCTATCATCCTGAAAGACGAGGCTGCACTTGCCCCGAAAGACGAGGCTGCCCTCGTCCCGAAAGACGAGGCTGCCCACGTCCCCAAAGACGAGGCTGCCCTCGCCCCGAAAGACGAGGCTGCCCTCGCCCCGAAAGACGAGGCTGCCCTCGCCCCGATAGACGAGGCTGCACTAGCCATGAAAGACGAGGCTGCACTCGCCCTGAAAGACGAGGCTGCATTCGTCCTGAAAGACGAGGCTGCATTTGTCCTGAAAGACGAGGCTGCATTCGCCCTGAAAGACGAGGCAGCATTCGCCCTGAAAGACGAGGCAGCATTCGCCCTGAAAGACGAGGCTGCATTCGCCCTGAAAGACGAGGCTGCATTCATCCTGAAAGACGAGGCTGCATTCGCCCTGAAAGACGAGGCTGCATTCGCCATGAAAGACGAGGCTGCATTAGTCCTAAAAGACGAGGCTGCATTAGTCCTAAAAGACGAGGCAGCATTCGCCCTGGAAGACGAGGCTGTATTAGTCCTAAAAGACGAGGCAGCATTCGCCCTGAAAGACGAGGCTGCATTCGCCCTAAAAGACGAGGCTGCATTCGCCCTGTCTTGAAAGACTTAGCGCCGAGCCTTAAGGCAAAATGAAATTCGACCTAAACGTGGCTAGACCTCCACCCTTGCTATCCTGGCCTATCTGATAAGGAAGCTGGCATCAACGGTTTCTGTTTTAAGAAATAAAAATTAATATATTCTTAAAGCTCCATTAATGACCACGTGAAAACTCAGAGGGTGGGGAACATGGAGCAACAGAACTTAGGATCTTCTCCTTCTGTTACCCTCAAAAAATTCAACAGGAGAAAAGTGATCACTAAAGTCATCCTTGATAAAGATCTTATAAGACGTAGCGTCGCCCTGAAAGAACAAGGCGGCGATCGTCCTATCATCCTGAAAGGCGAGGCTGCAGTCGCCCCGAAAGACGAGGCTGCCCTCGTCCCGAAAGACGAGGCTGCCTACGTCCCGAAAGATGAGGCTGCCCTCGCCCTGAAAGATGAGGCTGCCCTCGCCACAAAAGACGAGGCTGCCCTCGCCCAGAAAGACGAGGCTGCCTGAAAGACGAGGCTGCACTCGCCCTGAAAGACAAGGCTGCTTTCGACCTGAAAGACGAGGCTGCATTCGTCCTGAAAGACGAGGCTGCATTCGTCCTGAAAGACGAGGCTGCATTCGCCCTGAAAGACGAGGCTGCATTCGCCCTGAAAGACGAGGCTGCATTCGCCCTGAAAGACGAGGCTGCATTCGCCCTGAAAGACGAGGCAGCATTTGCCCTGAATGACGAGGCTGCATTCGCCCTGAAAGACGAGGCTGCATTCGTCCTGAAAGACGAGGCAGCATTCGCCCTGAAAGACGAGGCTGCATTCGCCCTGAAAGACGAGGCTGCATTAGTCCTAAAAGACGAGGCAGCATTCGCCCTGAAAGACGAGGCTGCATTCATCCTGTCTTGAAAGACTTAGCGCCGAGCCTTCAGGCAAAATGAAATTCATCATGCCGCTCGGCGCGTTCGGTTCCGACCAGATGGTTCATAAGGCCGACTGGCGCTCTGGGACAAAAACCGAGTCAATGATGGTTTGTAAGCATTGATATTATCAGCGAATATCTATGACTTATAGTATTGCCATTAAAATCAAAAGTGATGCAATGCGAAACTCTAAAAGAAGTGTAAGAATCTTAACGTCCAACGCTCTTTGCTTTCCCATGGCAAGGGCGAGCATTCTTGGGAACGTTAACAGGAATGCTCGCGAGGGCGTTTGCTCGAGAGCTAACGCCTCTCGTTTCCTTTCGCCGATCGACGTTCCTTCTCTCATGGGCCGGGGAGCTTGGAAGAGGTCTAAAGCTAGGAAAACGACGTCCACTGTGCTGAAAGAATCCAATGCCTAATTTAGCACTGAAACTTGCACTATTAAACTTTTACACAAAAGACCATAATTAGTCCTGCCCATTGTGAGAGAACTTATTCTTGTGCCACGGGCTTGAATGAGAAAGCAAAATCGTCCCTAGTACTTGCTATATAAACTGTAACAAAATATTTTTATAAAATATTAAACTGACATTTCCATAATAAAATAAAACTTTCAAACATACTTACCCGGCGGTCACAAAAAGAAAAAACCACCGGGCAAGAGTTGAGATTAAAAATAGATGTTGAACATACTCACACGGTAGTTACATATAACCACCGGTAAAATTAAATGTCATAAATACCTACCCGGTAGTTACATAAAAACGCCGGGAAAGTTATATGTTAAAGATTAAAATGAACAGAAAATGGGAAAACAAATGTAATCCACAATTAATTCAAAGGGTTTTCAAAAACAAGCGAGTTGTAATGATAAAAAGAACAGATATAGCAATAACGTATCCATATATATATAAATGTAAACAATAGGAACATATAAATTTAAATAATAAAACTAGAATTCCCATATCGTTGTTGTTGGAGTAGTATAGCCAACACTTTAATTCCCATATCTAAAAAAACGCTACCAAGGCTTGTTGGGACTGCATCGATAGTAACGAGAACTAACAGCGTAAATTAACCATACGCTAGTTCTATTTAATTTATGAAATTAGATCGATGATTTAAAGAACGAATACTAAATGGACAAACATTTCTTTAAAATTTTACATTAAAAGTAAAAAACTTATATAAGTGGAATTCCTCCCATTCTTTATATGAAAAAACAAATAAAGAGAATTTGCAAGTCATACAATGAAGATTAAGTCACTCGACTGTGACGTCATAGAGTTGGCGGAACGAATTTCCGTCATCAGGATTAAAAACTTTGCACCTAAAATATAGTGCACAAACAAAAATTAAGTTTTCACTCATGATAAAACAAAGTAAATAGTACAATAAAAATAACAAAACACGATTGCCAAATCCCTAAATCAGTGTACTTCACCAAACGAAGTCCAAAAAAGCGAAGAAGGGAAAAAGATTCGAAAAACTCTCAATGGTGGACCGACGATGTTTTCGATCCAGCCGGCAGAGATGAACTGAAGTCTTGGACATGGGAATGATTCCTTGGACCACCCTGTGACGGGTGTTACCACCTACCTCCCAACCACCACAAGGCGGTTGCCTCGTTTTGAAAAATTCTGCCGATTTAGAGATATCAGCTATATATATAACTGCCAGGTAAGTACTATTCATAAAAAAACAAAATATTTATACCTTCTCCAAGGTATAATGTGAAGCACATTGGAACTTTTAAAAAGATAAAAGAGAGAAAGTATACCTTCTTGTTAATTTACATAACAATTACTATTATCAATAAAAAAATCCTTAGCAGTTAACAATTAACAAAATGCTATTTCTCTTATACTTCATCATAGAACTATGATCTTAAGAATACAAATAACTCACCCTCAAGAAAAGAACTCCAAACTATTTTTCTGTTTTTACTCATGGAGAAATGTCATGGGAATATAATTCTATACACTCAAGATGGCCGATGCAACTTGCTATAAAATAAAAACTCACTTGTTTATTTGTGTGAAGATCCATATCATTATCTCTTTTCCGTTTTACAACGCCATATGTAGAAGCCCCGCTCTCCAAATCACCATATCGCTCACACTCGGATGGCTGATTTTCGACACCTAAAGAACAAAGCATTAAACTGTATTAAAATCAATCAAATGCCATGATATTAATTCCAGTAGGACACTAATTAATTATTACATCCAACAATATTAGTTATATTTTCTAATTCTAAACTTATTATCATTATTATTATTATTATTATTACAAGCTAAGCTACAAACTTAGTTGGAAAAGCAGGATGCTGTAAGCCCAAGGGCTCCGAAAGGGAAATATTTTCCTTTTAAGAGGACCAGCCACCATGATTTTTCATGAATATTTTTTCAAACATTGAAAAATGAGTTACTTGGTGTATGTGGAGGAAAACATTAGGTAAAACTCTCCCCTCCCCCAAAAAGTTTCATTCAATTATCTTGATAAATAAAAGATAAAAGCTTTTTCATTCTGATGTAATCCTCACAAACATCATTTGCTTTGAAAGCTTGACAGATGTATCATTTGTATGGCCATTTTGGTACAGTATATCTGTAATAACTAAAATGTTTTTCATTATACGTCTGACAGCCACACAGATCTAAAACACACTTACCAACTTTACAAAATTATGAAACAGCTCACTTGAGTGATAAGTCTCAAATGATCACTTCAGTTCCCCCATAGATAAGTGAGGTTAATTATATCCCTTAGTTTACACTCGTAAACATAGTCATCCTGCATGCTTTTATAAGTGCTTTGTCTTATTCCATAATTTCAATTAATATGCCAAAAGCAATAAACACACCAAGTAACAGAAGACATTCATTTAGCATGAAAAGGAATAAAGAGAAGCTAACTCTAATGCGTCATGGCATACTGGGCTGAGTATGAGCTGATTCACAGATAAAGGGTGGGGGACAAGGATCCGGGATGCAAGAATCAGCAATGGAAGAGATGGAATATATAACAAAATTAAAATTACAGTATACCATAATTAGGGTTATTATGAGATTATTACTTTAATTTTTAGAAGAGGAAAACTAAAATTACATTAAAAATCTTTGGATAATCATAACTCAGAAACATACTTTTCCTCATATAATTTATTCTATCTCTGTACTGTAATTTATTATTCTATTCTAAAAACATATCTATCAATTCAAAGAGGTGTCAGAGTAAGGGAAATTGAATAAATGCCATTAACATCAACGTAAAATAAATTTCGTTAGGAAGAAGGGTACAAGGTTCGTGACTTGTAACCCCGTTACTATAATCCAGAGACGGTCTGTTTGGAAACGACTGGCGCTGATCATGTGTATAAATGTCTAAGTTTTCTGTATACCCACAGATGCCCGGCCGAGGAGAGGATTACAGACGGGCGTTGCAATGGCAGTTGGACCTGGCATCATCGGTCTACCACCTAGAGACCAAGGGGGTCCTTACAGACCCCTCACTAAGATGCATGCCATAAAAGTCCTGCAGCTGATGGATGTAGTGAGTTAGCTAGCTGAGAAGTAGCCCTGATGTGGCTGAGTCCTTCCATTTGTACTCGTAAAGCTATATAATTCTATATTGCTTAAATTTCAATGTCCCCTGTGTTCCCTTCCCTTTGCGAGTATCTTGATTAACTTTGAACTGTTCATTTCCTTGTAATAAGTTTGAGCACTTCAGTACAGTAAGACTTATTTGTTCTTAGTTCAAGTAAACTGATTATACATTAATAGAAACTCAATTGAAGTTATTTAATCGGTGCTCATTTATGTCAAATACTTTAGAAAATAAACACACTGCTAATTCAGTGTAACAACTATTTATTTATCCCCATTTTCAATTATTTTTTATGCAACATAAACCTTGCATGCTACTGAGGGGAAAATATGACAAATTCATAGATAATTAGTATTTTTCCTAACTATACAAACCTTAGCTATTTAATAGGGGTATTACTTTCGGCGTAGCTGAAATGATGAGCTATTAATTCTTAACGAGGGTTACTACCCACACCTCTAGTTAGCAGGGGTAGGGGAGGGTAGCTTGCTAACACCCCCCCCCCTCTCACACAACTGTGCTTGAGCTCACTTTGCTTGGAGGTAGGACTTCAAGGGGGATAGGGTTGACAGGCAAGTTTGGTTAAATAACTAAGGTTTGTAGAGTTGAGAAAAATACAAATTATCTACGAATTTGTCATTTCTTCCGTAACTGGAATACAAACCATGCTATTTAATAGGGGTGACTCGCCCATTAGGAAGGGTGGACGTCCCAGTCAGTCTGGATTTTGGCTTTGCCTCGGGACTCCTTATTTGAGTGTGTAAGCACTCAAGAAATAAGGAGTCCCTGCACCTCGCTAAAACCTTGCTACACAAGGTCTGCGGCCTACGCAATCTGTGTGTGAAGGTATGAAGAAGTGTGACTCGTCCTAGAAAGTTGTTCTGAAGTTCTTTAGATGGAAACTTGTAGACTAGGACTTTCCAAATACCACCTCGTCAGGGTAGGGGGACGTAACAATATAAATATTAATACAGTACTAGGAACATAAGGGAGCATGGTTTACCAGCAGTGGTTTGAGGTCAGCTATGCAGAGAACCCAGGATGCTGCTTTTTCCCCAAGAGAGGGGATAATGAAGAAAAGAATAAGGACCAGTCAAACCTTTTCATTCATGCAGACTAAAACCGGGTAACAATGCCCTCAACCTTCTGCTTGAGGTTTTAAACCAGCTGTTGTGCAGCCACCACAGGACCGATAGAGAACGTATCGAGTCTCCTGTGGGTCACGTCTTGCAGGTACTGGGATGTGAATGATGTTCGCCGTTTCCACACCCCAGCTTGAAGAACCTGCATCACTGAAAAATTTCTTTTGAAGGCCAGGGACATAGCTATGCCTCTGACATCATGTGCTGTGCTCTGGGGCAATGTGACGGAGGAGGGTGTTCTTTGTGACCCTCCTCTTAGTCCTTCCAGTGCTGACGAATAGTGCTGGTACACGAGGACGGGCTACGGCTGTTCTTTTGAGGTACAGCCTCAAGCTCCTTACTGGGCATAGTAAGAGATGGTCTGGGTCATCTGTTACAGTACAGAGACTAGAAATCCGGAAGGAGTCGAATCGAGGATCCGCTACTCCTGGATTCTGAGTCTTAGCAATAAACTCAAGGACGAAGCTGAACATTACCTTCCCCCATCCCCTTGAATGGGCGATGTCATACGACAGACCATGAAGTTCGCCGATTCGCTTGGCCGAGGCCAAAGCTAGCAGGACCACGATCTTCCAGGTTAGGTGGCGATCTGATGCCTGGTGTAATGGTTCATAGGGAGGTCTCTTAAGAGACCTGAGAACTCGAACCATGTTCCATGGGGGAGGTCTCACTTCCGACTGAGGGCAGGTAAGTTCATGACTTCGTATGAGTAGAGAAAGTTCTAGCGATGAAGAAATGTCCATTCCTTTCAGCCTGAAGGTGAGGCTTAAGGCTGAGTGATAGCCTTTCACTGCCGAGACTGAAAGGCGCATTTCTTCATGTAAATACACGAGGAACTCCGCTACTGTTGGAATAGTGGCATCGAGTGGAGAGATACCCCTTCCACGACACCAACCACAGAAGACTTTCGACTTTGCCTGGTAGACTGCTGCTGAAGACTTTCGCAGGTGTTCAGATATTCTGATTGTAACCTGTTGCGAAAATCCTCTCTCAGAGAGGAGATGCTGGATAGTCTCCAGGCGTGAAGCCGTAGTGAACCTACGGCTTTGTGGAAGATGTTGGCATGTGGTTGTTTGGGTAGATTGTGTCATGGAGGGAGTTCTCTTGGTGGCTCCGTTAGGAGTTGCAGAAGGTCCGGGTACCCTTCTGCGTGATGCCATAGTGGAGCTATGAGGGTCATTGAAAGATTGACTGATGTCCTGGTCTTGTTGAGTACCCTCTTCATCAGACAGAATGGGGGAAAGGCGTAAACGTCGATGTTGTCCCACCGTTGTTGGAAAGAATATTGCCTTGTGGTCTGGGACTGGGGAACAGTACAAGGCCTGAAGTTCAGGCCCGTTGCGAAGAGATCCACAGTTGGAGAACACCACAAAGTCAGGACTTTGTTGGCTGCTAGATGATCCAAAGACCACTTGGTACTCACTATCTGAGATGCTCTGCTCAGGTTGTCGGCGAGCACATTCCTTTTGCCCGGAATGAAGTGTGCTGATAGTAGTATCGAGTGGATTTCGCCCCATCTCAGTATCTGTACTGCTTGATGGGATAGTTGCTGTGAAAAAGTACCTCCTTGTTTGTTGATGTAGGCCACTACTATGGTGTTGTCGCTCATCACCACCACAGAGTGACTTGCCAGGTACTGTTGGAACTGTTGAAGGGCTAGAAAGATGGCCTTTCATCTCTATGAGATTTATGTGGAGGTACTTTTCTGACTCAGAGACTAGGGCCCTGAGGTCGTGTGGTGCAGCACGTGGGGCCCCCACCCTTTTTTTTGAAGTGTCCGAAAACAGCATCAAATCCGGGGGGAGGACGAGAAGATCCACTCTTTTTCGTAGGTTCTCGTCTGCCACCCACCACAGGAGATCCGTCAGTTCTGCAGGTCCCATGGGGATCTGGATGTCCGGGGAGTCGTACGCTTGATTCCACCGGGACTTGAGTCGCCACTGGAGGGATCTCATCCTGAGGCAACCATTGGGAACTAGACGGGCCAGCGATGAAAGGTGACCGAGGAGACGTAACCACGATTGGGCTGGAAGTTCTTCTCGTCTCAGAAAAGGTCTTGCGACCTTCCTCAGCCTTGCTATCCTGTCGTCTGAGGGGAAGGCTTTGTGGAGAGTGGTGTCTATAATCATGCCCAAGTATACCAGTCTTTGAGTGGAAAGCAGTGAAGACTTCTCGAGATTTACCATGATCCCCAGATCTTGGCAAAGTCTCAGAAGTTTGTCTCGGTGTTGAAGAAGGGTTGACACTGAGTCTGCTAGGATTAACCAGTCGTCCAGATAACGGAGGAGACGGATGCCAATCCTGTGTGCCCCAGATGATACTAGGGTGAACACACTAGTGACGACTTGTGGTGCTGTGGAAAGACCGAAGCACAGCACCTTGAACTGGTACATTCTGTTGTCTAGGCTGAATCTTAAATACTTCCTTGAAGACGGATGGACTGGGATCTGGAAGTACGCGCCCTTTAGGTCCAGTGTGCACATGAAGTCTTGCGGTCTTAATGCTAGTAGTCTGACCGTGTCCGCCGTCTCCATGCTGAACGGAGTTTGTTTGACAAACTTGTTCAGGGCTGAGAGGTTGATGACTGTCCTCCAGCCTCCAGACGCCTTCTTTACAAGAAAGAGTCAACTGAAAAAGCCTGGGGATCCGTCGAGGACCTCTTGGAGAGCGCCCTTCTTCAACAGGGTATGGACTTCTGCCCGGAGGGCTTGCCCTCTTGCCGATCCCATGGCAAGGGAGTTCAATGACACTGGATTCGTCGTCAGGGGAGGTGGAGATGTTATGAACGGGACGCGATATCCTAGACTGATCACGGAGATTGTCCATGAATAGGCCCGGTGTTGCTTCCACCTGTTTGAGCAACTTTGTAGCCATCCCCCCACTGGTGGAAATGCAGGGGGACGGCCTATCCTAGCGTTTGCGGCCTCGGCTGCTCCCTCTAGGATTCTTGCCTCCCCTGGAGGACTTTTTGCCTTTCCTTTCTTTGACAGAAAAGGCCTTAGACACCAAGGTCTTCACTGCTGTTGTCGTCGTAGTGGTCTTGACTGGACGGGACTGTTGTGGTGCTGGAGGCTTATAGGGCTTGGATGTTAAAGCCCTATGAAGGAGGGAATCTTGATGAGACTTCCTCCACCTCTCAGCAGCATGTTCCACATCCTTAGGCTCGAACAGGACGGATCCCTCTAGGAAGGAATGTCTGAGCCTATTGATCTTGGCGCTAGGGACATTCTGATGGAATCTCTAGGCTACTGCATCCCAACGTTTCAGGATGGTATTTGCCCACAAGTTTGAGACTTGGTGGCCTAGAAACTCGATCCTGTGAGTACCTGATAGAAGGAAGGTTTCCATAGTCTTCCTGGTACGTTCCTTGGAGAAGTCCTCAGAACGTATCAGGATACCTAAGGTCCACAACCAGATATCGAGCCACGAGGTAGTTTGCATAGCACACTTCGCAACTTTCTCTTGGTTGAGGATCTCGGCTGCAGACAATGAGATCTGCCGGTTGGAGAGTCTCTCAAGAGGGACTCCCCTGGGTAGCTCTTCCAGCAAGTGGTGAAGAGGAAGAGCTAAACAAGGCTCCTCTAGGATCTCGAAGTACCTCCTCTGCTGTACGTGAGGAGGTGGGAGGAGCTTGTTAGTGGCACTGGAACGGTTCGAGGAGGACATCTCGGAGAGCTGTTGTGAGATCTTGTCCCTGGTACTTTTAACCCCTTGAGACCAGGGCAGGGCTGCACTGGTCTTCGAGGGTTTCTGAGTAGTTTTATGGGTATATATGTGGTCATCGCATATTTTCGCGATCCGACTAAAATTATAGAAGATATATGAGATTTTCTTGAGGTCCGAATCTAGTAAGGGCCCCCAGAAAAAAGGTCTCAAAATTAACGGTGTCAGATTTTGTGCTAGACTGCAGCATAGAGTAATTTTATGAGTATATATGAGGTCATCGCATATTTTCGCTCTCCGACTAAAATTATAGAAGATATATGAGATTTTCTTGAAAATGGCCTTATTTTTGGGGTCCGAATCTAGTGAGGGCCGGGGTCAGAAAAAAAGGTCTAAAAATTTACGGTGTCAGATTTTGTGTTAGATTGCAGCATAGAGTCGTTTTATGGGTATATATGTGGTCATCGCATATTTTCGCTCTCCGACTAAAATTATAAAAGATATATGAGATTTTCTTGAAAATGGCCCTATTTTTGGGGGTCCGAATCTAGTGAGGGCCGGGGTCAGAAAAAAGGTCTAAAAATTTACGGTGTCAGATTTTGTGTTAGACTGCAGCATAGAGTCGTTTTATGGGTATATATGTGGTCATCGCATATTTTTGCTCTCCAACTAAAATTATAGAAGATATATGAGATTTTCTTGAAAAATGGCCCTATTTTTGGGGTCCGAATCTAGTAAGGGCCGGGGTCAGAAAAAAGGTCTAAAAATTTACGGTGTCAGATTTTTTGTTAGACTGCAGCATAGAGTCGTTTTATGGGTATATATGTGGTCATCGCATATTTTTGCTCTCCGACTAAAATTATAGAAGATATATGAGATTTTCTTGAAAAATGGCCCTATTTTTGTGGTACGAATCTAGTAAGGGGCGGGGTCAGAAAAAAAGGTCTAAAAATTTACGGTGTCAGATTTTGTGTTAGACTGCAGCATTAGAGTCGTTTTATGGGTATATATGTGGTCATCGCATATTTTCGCTCTCCGACTGTTGGCGTGTAGGGAAGACCTGGTGCGCAGCTGAACGTGGGCGCATATGTGCATGGGGCGCACATAGCACGTGATGGAGCTATGCTCCCATGGAGCGTATGTGCGTGTTGCTGCGTACGCTCTTGATGCCCATTGTTAGGGTTATGGTGAAAATCTGCACGTAGTGATGGGGCCTGACGAGCTACTACAGAGCGCTCGTCAGGTCTCGTGGGTGCGTATGTTTTTGGCGCGCAACAGCGTGCTTGGGTGGAGCCTTGTTAGGCCCATGTAGAAACGGCGACGGCAGGTCTGCAGATCTGTCGGGTGGAAGGTCGACGTGTCCTTTAAAAGGACGACCTTCCACCGAAGGAGATCGCGAACGATCTGCAGAGGTCCAGGACCAATGCAGGACCAATGATGGATGATTAGTTTAAAGGCTCCTCTGCGGGGGACTGCATCGAAGATGTTGAACCAAAGAGGCGCCGCCTCACCGCAGGGGGAGGAAAGCCTCTGAGGCAAAGAGGAAGGCGAGCCTTCTGACGAATGCGCCCTCTGGGGGCCGTTGGATCAGCAAGCTGACCTTCTGCAGTCCTCCGAAGAGGAGTCTCTGTAAGTGAACTCCCCCTAGGGAGAGAAACACTAGCAGGAGAGACTGATGATGGACTTAGTTTCTCCCTTGTAGGTTGAACAGGAACGGGAGAAACTAAGCCGTCAGCTACTGTAGAGTTTGGAGCGGACGAGGTGATGGGTGATACCGCATTGGATACCTCTGACACCACAACAGCGACAAGAGACGGAGGATCAACCTCTGACAGTGACGACGATTGCTTGACAGCGGCACCCAATTGGATGTAGTTAAGCAAAACCTCCTTAGAAGGCGAACCCGTAAGCCCCAAGGACCAAAGCTGAAATAGGGAGGTTAGTGACATATCCTCCCCCGGGGGGGAGAGGTGGAGCTGCTTCGCTAGGGGAAGCATCATCTCTTGAGCCCCGAGGTTGGTAAACAATACATCGGTCTACGCTACCACTTGACGGTCTCTCGAAAAAGACCGACCGAGTGGGAGCTTCGGAGGAGGTTTGGGCAACGGAAGAAGAGGCCTTGGGTTTTTCTCCTTTCGAAGCAACCTTCGAAGGAAAAATATTCCGTTTGGACTTCTTCTTCCGTCATCGCGAAAACCTCTCCCACTGGAAGGCAGACCACTCACTACACTTGTTGTTACTATCACACCGTTGGCCCATACAAGAAGGACAAAGGGCGTGAGGATCAGTCTCGACCGCCGACATGAATGTTCCATAGGGGCGGTCGGGAAACCCAGGAGAGGTGCGCATGATCGCAGTGGCCAACTTCACATATACAGAACTAGAAAAAGAAAAGAACAAAAGCAATTAAATGGCTGCCAATATGACGGCGAGGATGAGAGCGGACACATCCGACTACCATCCGAGCCGAGAGCAAAGTGAGCTCAAGGACAGGTGTGTGAGAGGGGTAAAATATTGGCGAGTAGGCGATCTGCGAGCTGACGATCAGTGACCCAGGGAAGGGCTGTGACCCTTAGGAGTGCGATAAACTGTTGGAGAGGATCACGAATGAACCACGAGCAACAGCCTGTAGACGTGTCGGTGATGGAAAAGTGACGGGATGGCTGGAACCAGCTGGCGAGCCACGAACCGGAATTCGTTAGCGAGCAGATGGTGAGGAGAAATGGTCTGTCGAACACCACGAGGTGGGCGAATGATGCGACAGTGGAGAGTCCGTAGGTACAGGATAGAGGTGTAAAATCAATCTATGTCGTCCAGATGAGAGCACTCTACCAAAGAAAGACTCTAACGAGCAGCTCCTTCAACTCTAAGTGGGAAGTAGCATGGAGAGAAGAAGATCTTAGGCTGGCTTATTGATGAGCATGAGCTGGCGAACACCGAGTAAGCAAACGTCAAGTTACGAACTGAGAGCTGTCACCTGTCAAGAATGGCGAAAGATGAGTCGTCGAACACCGATCGGTGATCGATGCGATTGCTAAGAAGCTGGAGATCGTCTAGTCAATGAATCTGCGATTAGCGAGTTGGCAAATCAGAGATCTAGTGACCCGCAAGATCAGTGATCTTTGAGCTTATGATCTACGATTGTTGTTGAACTTGCAAACAGCAAGCTGGCAATGGCAAGCTGCCAGCAATCGACAATCGGTTAAATGAAGAATAGCAGAATGGTTTGACGATTGGTGAGTGGGCGATCGGAGATCGGCGGGCTAGAAATCTGTGATCAGCGAGCTGGCGACCGGCAAGACTGGAGGTTGACGATCGGCAAATGGCAAAGGGCAAGACTAGAGGTTGACAATTGGAGAAAGACAAGATAGCTACCGGCTATCAGTGAGCTGGCAATCAGCAAGCTGACAATTGGTGATCGGCAATTGGCGAGCTGGAGATCAACAATCGGCACTGACAATTGGCGATTGGTGAGCTGGTGACGGCGAACCATGAACAGCAGTTCGATGGCGAGATGTCGGAGAGGAACATTCGACAGGTGAACACCGCAAGGCTGGCGAACGGCGTACCGGAAATAGGCGAGCTGGCGATCAGCAAGCTGACAATTGGCGATCGTTAAACTGCAGTAGGTTTGGGAGCAGCAGAACAGTGAGCAGGAGACTCGCGAGCAGGCGATCTCTGAGCAGGAGATCGGCGAGCATTTGGTCAGCAAACAGCCAAACGATGAGCTGTAAATGGGATGTGCCCTTTGGAAGGGCAAACATCCCCAGGAGAGACACGCAAATGAGACCTCAAGAGTGCGTCACAAACCGGGGTTCATTGACAAGCAAGTTCGATGGCGAGATGTCGGAGAGGAACATTCGACAGGTGAACACCGCAAGGCTGGCGAACGGCGTACCGGAAATATGCGAGCTGGCGATCAGCAAGCTCACGATTGGCGATCGTTAAACTGCAGTAGGTTTGGGAGCGGCAGAACAGTGAGCAGGAGACTGGCGAGCAGGCGATCTCTGAGCAGGAGATCGGCGAGCAGTTGGTCAGCAAACAGCCAAACGATGAGCTGGAAATGGGATGTGCCCTTTGGAAGGGCAAACATCCCCAGGAGAGACTCGCAAATGAGACCTCAAACCGGGGCTCATTGACAAGCAAGCGAGAACCTGCCGCACTTCGCTGTCACACAAACAAATTCACCGTAAAGAAAACTCAAAATATATATAAAAACATAAAGAATGTTTTCGTATATACTGATTAAATATAAAAAGAATACTAGATTAAAAGGTCAAAAGACTGGTCAGTTAGAGGGGAGAGAGAGATGTTTTTCTCCCAAAGCCAAAAGTAAAGTGAAGTACAGTCGCAGGTGTGTGAGCGAGAAAGGTATGACCTAAGCCCAAACCCACTGCCAACTAGCGGTATGGATGGTTGGCCCTCGCTCAAAGTCTAACAGCTCGTCTTTTAGCTTCGCCAAAAGTAATACCCTTGAAGATAATGTTGGTTTGAATTCCAGTTACGGAACATATGGTAAATTTCTTAAAACTTCACATAACATAGCAAAATGATTGAGTTTCATAGTGAAATATTTGAAATTAGTGCATTTAGATATAGGTGAAAATAGTTACACCACATGGTTGAAGTCTTCCAGGTAGTTTGCTTGGTTTATCTGGAACCATGCTATGCCTGCCCGGGCTTTGTTGCCTGTTTTTGGTATAGGAATTTGATTTTTTTCCCCCTCAAATAAAGTACTAAACACACCGCTGACCATTTACTACTGTGTGTGTCATTACCTACTCTGTGTGTCTATCATCAGTAAAAACAGGTTTCATAGAATTTTCCAATGTTTAGAAGAAAATTTTACGAAAAAAGTTAATTTTAGTGCTTTTATGTAGAAAATACAGTGGCATAAAATAAAATGATACTGCAATTACAGTTTAAAACTTACTATAGGACTTTACATTTACCAGTTAACAATTAAAAACACATAGAAAAAGGACATTAAGTTTCAGGCAAAATGGAGAAGTAGCCCACACAAGCTATATTTTTTATGCAACTTTTCGACAACTGAGTGCACTTATTGAAAAAAATTACAGGAGTAAAAATATTGTCTTACAAAGGCCTCAAAACTATCACAGCAAGACAGTTTTTTCTGCATCTTCACTATTTCTATAATGTCCTCTAAAGGGTTAAATTAAAATTTATAATTCTCTCATGATTTATTTTTGGGTTTCTTTACTAGATGAAGAGATTATTTTCTCTTCATTGATCTTGGCCTTTCCAACTAGTTTATCTACTTTTCGGCCTACCTTCTTGTGCTCGGAAATTTCATGAATTGAATACCTGAAAGACAACTTGGTAGGTAGAAATTAGTTTGCAAAAATTGGAAACTCTTATTCACTATATGAACCTTGAAACAGAGGGGTACCCCAGGGGAGTGTACTTGACCCAATCTTATTCTGCATCTATACTGTCGGTCTATCGAAAATACTACAAAGGCATGGTGTGAAGTTTAAATTATTTGTGGATGACACACAATTTTATTTCTCCATAAATGATATACCGCATATGCTCGTGTAATGTTCGACTTCGTGTAATGTTTGACCCCCCTATTTTGCCTTCAAAATCATGAATTCATCATATACCTCATGTAATGTTCGAGTCTTGATTTTGGCAGTAGGGTAGAGGTCTTTTATCTCCAGCATACCATAATTACCAACAAAGTAAGGGTTATGCCTAAGTGCAACAAACAAATGTATAAAACAAATCGGAACACCTAAATACTAACATCTGTTTACAATAACAATTGAGTATTCAGCGTACATTTTCTAGCGAACACTTTAGTTGCAAACAGCCGATTATCATCACCGCCTAATAGCTTTCAAAAACAAGCAAACACTTCAAGTAGCAAACAAAATTAGTTCATCGTTTTGAGTAACAAATTACCATTACCGGTAATTGCAGGTAATTACGGTGATTATAATTACCCGTTATGCTAATCATTTTTTTTCCTCACAATATATATGAATAAGAATTTACTCATAACCCATCAAGATGTCTACCAAGAAATATAAAAAATTTACTGCAAAATTCAGGCTTCAAATTATTGCAGCCGCTGTCCGCTGAAACGACAAATAACGTTCAAGCCGTAAAAATGTTTGGAGTTACCGAAACTAGCGTTCGAACTTGGAGAAAAAAAAATGTGGATTAAATTAAGAAAAATTTTTGCGGTTTATTATTAATATCAATTAATATACAATACCATGTAAAATAAAATTAGCCTTATTTTTTCATTAACCATATCACGTTATAACATACACAACCCGACAGTTTGCTAGCTTCATACCTGCTGCGTTATGGTAAAGTCATTACTCCTAGCAGAAAAAAACTATTTATGATGGTTTAGGAAATAAAATCCATGCTAATAATATGTCTGGTGTTAAATGAACATGGTTAGTACTGTACATATAGGCCTAGCCTATGTTTACCTACCAGTAGGTAACCTTATATACGTGTAAGCATTATATACGTGTAAGCATAGCCTACGATTACCTACCGGTAGGTAGCATAGCCTAGGGTAATTTTCGCGTAGGCCTAGTTTACGTTTACCTACCAGTAGGCCAGAAATTTTTATTTTTTCAAATATATATCTCGTGTAATGTTCGACCCTTACTTTTTTAACTGAAAAATAGGCCTTCAAAAATCGAACATTACACGAGTATATACGGTAGATGACACTACTTTAGCTCAAACCAAATCCTTTATAGTGTTAGAGAATGGATTACAATTAAACAACTAAAATTAAATGAGAACAAAACTGAGTTTATGGTGGTGGTTTTTTTATTGCAACTTTTCTCCCAATGCCCAAATACATAATGTAGTAAAAACAGCTAGTTATCATCTAAGAAATATTGCTTTTATAATAACCTGGATGAATGTTGCGTAAAAAACTTGTGAAAAATCACAAATTTTTGGTCATTTGTATTTTTCCTAACATACTTACCGAGAAACACTTTCTTAGGAGTTGGTGGCATCCCCTCTCTAACGACCAGAGTTTTGTGTAGTTTACCCTACAGTACTCCCATTCTCTTTAGTGACCTGCTAGCAGGAGAGAATGTGACCTGGGGGCAATGCCCGAGGTCGGCCGCGTGGCTTTGCGCTTGACCAGCCAGTAAGTTTTATGTAAGGAACAATACTCGAGGTCAGTGAGGCACTGCGGGGATGGTTGGGGGGGCCATAACTCGAAAGTGTTTCTCGGTAAGTATGTTAGGAGAAATACAAATTACCCAAAATTTGTGATTTGTTCCGACACAAAGACTTACCTCGAAACACTTTCTTAGGAGACTTACACTTTAGGAGGTGGGAGTGCCACCTAAAGCTAGACCCCGATGGACAGTAGGATAAACTACGCAAGGGACTCATTAAGTGTGTTATAACACTTACCCTTCCAAATATTACTTGTTGTGCTTGATGTATATTGGCGATTCTTGAGGCTTGTCTAATGAGCGATAGCTCTGAGGACGACTGATAGTACGAGAGAAAGGGGGAAAAAGGCGAAAGCGAAAAATAAGCCCACTTGTGTCTAGATTATTTGTGGTTCACTATCGAGCCCGGGGCCTAAGTCGTCAAACCGAATGGAAGGCTGAGATGACCGGCTCGATTGAAAGCCCATCCCGGGACTTCCTCGTACCGTCCTTGAGATAATGATCGGTGAATGTCGACTGGTTAGACCAAGTTCCTGCTCGAAGATCCTGAGCTACCGACATGTTCTTTTCAGATGCAAGGGAGGTGCCTAGAACCCTAACATCATGAGCCCTGGGTTCTCTTGGCAATGAAAACCCCTCATTTCAGGGAGCTTGCCTAATTCCTTGTCTGACCCAAAAGGAAACTGTATTCTTGTTGATGTTCTTTTTCGTTTTACCCCAGGAAACGAAGAGGTTCTTAATAGACGGGCGGAGCTTTGCCGTTCTTTTAAGATACTTCCTAATCACCCTGACGGGGCACAATTTCAAATCTTCCTGGTTTCCTTCATTTGGGATTGCTGGGATAGTAAAGCTCTCAAACCTCACAACCCAAACTGACGGATCCTGTGTCTTGGCGACGAAGGAGGGGACTAACTTAAAGGTTGTCTCCTTCCATCCTCTAGAGTGCTCCACCTCATACGATAATCCTTGTAGCTCGCTCACCCTCTTAGCTGAGGCTAACGCTAACAAGAAGACCGCTTTGAATGTGAGATTCTTGTCTACGATGTCTCTTATAAGGGTTCGAAAGGTGGTTTTCGGAGCATATCCAGAACCCTTGCCAGGTCCCAATTCGGGATTCTCGGGGCAGAAGGGGACTGATTGCTCGAAAGCCTTGATGAGCATGGACATCTGTCTTGAAGAACCCAGAACTATGCCTTTCAGGAGATAAACTTGACCAAGGGCAGCTCGAACTCCCTTAATCGCTGGGACTGTCATGGCCAACTTATCCCTGAGATGGACCAGGAAATCCGCTATAATGGGCACGGATGCTTCTAAGGGTTCTATCTTCTTGTCCGTGCCCACTTAACGCACATCGTCCACTTAACGCACATCGTCCACTTGGATTGGTAGACGGCCGTAGGGGATTTCCTCAGGTAAAGGGGCATCCTCCTAGCTGTCTTGCTTGAGAACCTTTGACTTTTCAGGAGGCGCTGGATAACCTCCAGGCGCGAAGACGAAGGGCTTGTGGGTTTCGTGAAACCCGAACATGTGGTTGTCTCCATAGGTCTGGTATGTTGGGAAGAGTCCAGGGAGGGAGAGTGGCGAGACTCTTTAGGTCTGCGAACCACTCTCTCTCCGGCCAACAAAGGCGCTACCAAAGACATCTTAGGTTGGTTGCTGTCCTCACCCTGTTGAGGACTTGACTTATTAGGGAGAAGGGGGGAAAGTCGTACACGTCTAGGTCATCCCATCTGTGTTGAGACACGTCCTCCATTGCCGCCTTCGGGTCTGGGACAGATGAACAGAATACGGGGAGTTGTTCATTCAACCTTGTTGCAAACAGATCCATTACCGGGGGACCCCACATCTGAATGATGTCGCTTGCCACTTGTGGGTGCAGGGACCACTCCGACGCTACTACTTTTCCCGTTCTGCTGAGGCCGTCTGCTAGGACGTTCTTCTTCCCCAGAATGAAGCTTGCTGTCAGGTTGATTTCCTCTTTTCCTTCCCAATCCAGGATCTGAAGGGCCAGATTGCACAACTCTTTTGATCTCAGCCCTCCCTCTGAAACAGCGGACTCGCACTGGGAGAAGAAGGTGGCAGCTGATGACGCCCTTCCGTCTGAAGGATGTCCAGGGTTTCCCCTGTCTTGCATGGCTCGTTTGGTCTACCTTCCAACGTGTGGTATTTACTTTGGGCCTTAAGTCCCTGCAGGAGTTTCGCCGCTTTATAGCCTGTGCTGGAATCGCTATTGCGGGTTATAACTCTGTCTATGTGGGTTCTTTCAATTCCCACGTTCCTGGCCTCAGGAAGGGAAAGTGAGGACTTCTTCTGGGCGGTGTAAGCTAAAAACTTGTTCAAGCCTGAGGTCCACGCCTCCACCTCCTGTGGGATGGGTTCCACCAGGCTATTGTAGCCTTTAATCAAGGCGAGTACCCTCTTATACGCGGAGTCCTCCATCGCTGACGTCGACTCACCAACCACTTCCTCCGTCCTGCGCTGGGGAGAGGCATGGTGACGGGCCCTTCGTATCTTCTTTATGTATGCAACCACAGTTGCATTGTCCGACATCAGGGCCACTGAATTCCCTTTCAAGTCTTCCGTGAAATGTTTGCAGGTTTCCTGGACCGCTCTCATCTCTAGGACATTTCTGTGTAGGGACTTCTCCCTTTCTGTCCAAGTCCTCTTCGCTGTCTTTTCCCCGGAGATGAGTTCCCCCTCCTTCTTTCTACCCGTCCGGAAACTGGCGGATTTCGGAGGTTGGGAGGACAGCGGCATCCCTTTTAGAGTGTGTGACCGATCCTGCCACCACTCTACGGCTTGTCTGGTTTCTTGCCGGACTGGCACCACCTTGTCCGGGGAACTTCTCTGGTTCCAATTCTCCTTTAAGTTCCATTGAACCCTCCTTAGGATCTGTCTCCCGTGTGGAACAAGCTTCTCTAAGGACACCAGATGTTCTATCAACCTGTACCAACCGTGTGTCACACAATTGTACATAATTCCTTTTGTATATATTATGCTTGTATCTTCGTTTTTCCCTCGCACTAAAACGAACATGAAAATTCATGTCTGGTTTTCCTCTGTAACATTGTCACTTTCTCGAACATGTATTTTCCTGTTGCCTTGAGGTTTTGTATATAAAGGAGAGTGTTCCTTAATAAACTACTCAGTTGATTGCTTCCTGCCTTTAAGTCACAACCTTCTCCCTGCTTCGTCACATTGGTGACCCCGGAGTGACTCGCTCCTCCCGCCTCCCCCCCCCCCCACCCCCTCCACCTCTCACCGTTACTATGACGCCGTCAATGCATACCTACTGCAGCAGTACTCGCCGTCGCCAGCCGCCCGTATAGCAACGCCTTTTCAGCTCTCTCAACAACCGTTGGGGGACCAAAGGGCTTCGCTCACCCTCGGGAAAATGACCAGTATCACTCGCCTGCAACCTGCCGCAGACAGCTCTCCTCGTGAGGTGAACCTACTTCGTGTCCTTATGGACAGCCACTTCATGACCTTCAAAACCTCCATCAACGCCTCCACTCGTGACGAAGAGGACACCTATTCAACTTCAACCGAAGCTGACGTGAATGCCGTAGGACATACACGCCTATGAACGCAGTAGGCCTATGAATACCGTAGGACATGCCTATGAATGCTGTAGGACACACGCCTATGAATGCCGTAGGACACACACGCCTATGAATACCGTAGGACACACTCGCCTATGAATGCCGTAGGACACACACGCCTATGAACGCCTATGAATGCCGTAGGACACACTCGCCTACCCCATGACGAGCCGGAGTGGCAACACAGCAACCATCATCCACCACTCGCTTGCACCCCAACCAACGACTTCTACAGCCACTCACTGCCGCTAATCGGCGCAGTTTTTACTACTACCTCTCCAGATTCAGGGCACCTATTAAACATGTTCAGTATGTCATTTTTAGAGGGGGAGCCATGTACCAACCATGTGTCACACAATTGTACATAATTCCTTTTGTATATATTATGCTTGTATCTTCGTTTTTCCCTCGCACTAAAACGAACATGAAAATTCATGTCTGGTTTTCCTCTGTAACATTGTCACTTTCTCGAACATGTATTTTCCTGTTGCCTTGAGGTTTTGTATATAAAGGAGAGTGTTCCTTAATAAACTACTCAGTTGATTGCTTCCTGCCTTTGAGTCACAACCTTCTTCCTGCTTCGTCACAAACCTCTGCCCATCCTTCATTCTTCTGGGATGTCCTCGAAGGAAGGGAAGGAGAACTTGGTCCAGGTTGTCCAGCTTGTCTATGGATGGGAAAGGCCTTGACCTGTAACGAATCCAGGGTTATTCCCAAGTAAGTCATTCTGTTGGTTTGGGTCAACTGAGATTTGGCCGGTCTTCCGGGGCACCTTGTCCTACCCCTACTAGGACGTCCTCTCACTAGCCCCAAGTGGATGTCCTTCTAAAGCATAATACTTGCTTTGTGATTTCAGGCCCTGTAGCAGTTTGGCTGAACTGTGACCTTTGGAGGTGTCCCTATGCTGGTGAACACCTTATCAATATGGGTACGCCCAACTTTACGTCCCTCTCCTCGGAAGGAGCCAAAGATGATGACTTCTGGACAGGCTCCTCCATAATCCTGTTAAGGCCAGAGTGCCAGTCAACTACTTCTTGAGGTAGTGGCTGCTCAATTTTGTGTCCCCTTATCAAGGAGATCACCCTCCAAGATTCGCGTCCGTACCCAAGTCTTCCGTCCGGCGATGGGGTGTAGATTCATCACGGGCACCTCCGCTCTGACGGAACCTGCGGCTAAGACCTTCTGGAGAGATGGGCACCTCTGTCACTTAACTAGCCTTTGATAAAGGGACAGGCCCCTCCGTGGAGGGGTGCCACGGAGGGATCCGTGCACGTGTAGAGTCAGCACGGGTCCCTCCGCTCTGACGAGTCTCGCGGTTAAGCCCTTCAAGGCGAGACGGGTGCCTCCGTTATTTCGAGCCTTCGAGGAGGGGACGGGCTCCTCCGTGAAGGTGTTCGACGACTCCTTCCGCGGGCCGACTCGTCGAGGCTGCCCCCGGAGAGACTCCTACAGAGCTCGTGACTGTAGACAGGACTTTGAGCTTACACTGGACGGGAATTGCCGTGGCATCCAGAACCTCCGTCCTAGAGGCGGAGTCCTCCGTATTACGGGCATAGTCATGGTAGCGAGGGCCTCCGTCCTGTAGGCGGGGTCCCCCGTTAGGACGGACATCGCCGTGGTGGCGAGGGTCTCCGTCCTAAAGGCGGAGTCCTCCGCTAGAATGGGTCTTGCCGTGGCGACGAGGGCCTCCGTCCTGTAAGTGGAGTCCTCCGTTGGCATGCCCTCATTGCCGTAGACCAGGTACTCCGTCCGGGGTTGATGAGCTGTGGCGACGGGCGCCTCCGCCCTAGGTTGTGGACTGAGGATGGGCACTGCCGTGGAGGCGAGAACCTCCGTCCTCCTAGTCTCACTTCGAAGGGGAAGAGGCTTCCGTGGGCTTGCCCGACGGAGGAAGCCGCCCCTGTCGACCGCTCGTATGAGCTGGTTTGATGAGGATGCGCGTCCGAAACAGCGACTCCCCACACCAGTCAGGTAGAGTCGTCTATTTCGCGGCCTTACGCCTATCCGACGGAGACCTTGACGGGACCCTGGGCTCATTCTACCCCCTTCGCACAACATTTCCTTCCTCCTCAAGGTCCTGGACGACGGGACGGGCTCTTCCGTGAAATAGTTCGACGGAGGTGCCCGTCCCCGTCTATCATCTCGATGGGGAGACCTGTCGAGGCTGCCCATCCTAGGAGACGGCTCCCTTCGCTGAGCAGATTGAGTGGCTCTAGGACGGGACTTAGGCCTACAAGACGAGGTCCTCCGCTCCTCGGCTGACTCTCTGGCGAGGCTCTTGGAGGCCCTTCTAGAAGGACTGTCTCCTGCTCGCTTAGGTATCAAGCCTGAGGTCCTAGTTAAGTCCCTCAGCTTGTTGTCTGGGACCGAGACCCATCCTCTTCGAGGTCCTGGATGACGGGACAGGCTCTTCCGTGAAATAGTTCGACGGAGGAGCCCGTCCCCGTCTATCATCTCGATGGGGAGACCTGTCGAGGCTGCCCATCCTAGGACCGAGACCCAAGTCCCTTGTGGAGAGCTTGATCTGCTGCTCTTGTATGGAGGGGAACGGGGACTTCTCCTGTCCCGAGATCATGTGGGAGACCGCAAGGGGAGTTCCTCCACACAGACCAATCTCTCTTTCTCCTGTGTCGTCTCCGACGTTCCTCGCTTGAAGGGCCCGACGGATCGCGCCACGATGAGTCTGACTTGCCTTCGTACTGCGGCCTCATACCGGACTGTAGCTTCTTGGGGCTACGCCGTAATCCTGACGTAGATGGCAGAAGAAAACTCTCTGGAACTGATGGCTTTGCCGGTAACCACGCCGTTGAACGAGCCATGAAGGGGAAGGACTAGCATAGGACCTCCTCCATGTCCAGTGGGGACCTCAACGGCGTCCTAGGTACATCCCAAGCCAGGAGATCCTCTTGCGGGGACTCTTCTCTGCAGAGGCACCCTCCATAGCTGACGTGCCTGAGGCCTCTACCCATGAATCTGGTGATAAAAAACGGAACATTATTAGGTCACATGGGGTCCTCCGCCGAGACGCGGTCCCTACGAGAGAGAGTCGCGTCTCTCGGACCCCCACACACTCACTTGCAGGCGCCTGATCTGCCCTGGACAAAGACGACTCCCCCACAACATCACTCCCTTGGGAAAGAGGCACCAACTTCTTACACTTCAAGGACTTACCTCGTCCCCTACTCTGGGTAGGGGAAGAAGAATGCACTCTACCTGACCCCTCTCCTGCCGATGTCGCAGGGGAAGACAAGCTAGTTTCCCTAGGAGACCTCTTCGAAGCCTTCTTCTTCGTGCCGCATTTCACCCATTGGACCTCGCTCCAATCGGCACATTTGGGACACGTGTCTGATGGAGAACAGGCTTTGACAAGAAAGCCCTACACGATTTCCCGGCTCTAGGCCCAGGACAACGGCGATCGTGCTCCACAGCACAACACAAAGATCGCTAGACACAAGTATAAAGCATAGGGAAAGCACTAAAACGCCAGTAAAAGCACAAAGGAACAATCATAAAAGAACACATTTCAGGCACTAATCACTCGTGAAGGAATCGAAACCATTTGGTAACTACATGGTAACGAACACAAAGGGGGTCGCACAGAGAAATGAGGAGCAGCGTGTGAACGCGACGCGACCAGAAAACTTACTGGCTAGTCAAGCGCAAAGCCACGCGACCGACCTCGGGCATTGCCCCAAGGTCATGTTCTCTCCCGCTATTAGGTCACTAAAGAGAATGGGAGTAGGGTAAACTACACAAAACTCTGGTCGTTAGAGAGGAGATGCCAGCAACTCCTAAGAAAGTGTTTCGAGGTAAGTCTCTGTGTCGGAAAAAACTGTGTGATTGCCAGAACTGACTACTGTATCTCCATCTACTACAATCTACCAAAAGTACAACTTAAGAAATTACAAAACAAAATAAACAGAGGAGCAAGACTAATAAAAGGTGTCCCACCTAGAGAAAGGATCGCTCCTATACTAATTGATCTACATTGGCTGCCGATTAAAGCGAGAATTAAATTTAAAATACGTACAAAAACCCACCAAATCATCTGAACCGGTCGCCAAAATATCTAAGAGAATTGCTACATATTGTGTAACCAACAAATCGTCTTCACACGAGAGTAGTTACTGATGGTTTCAAACTATCAGAACCTAGATACATGTCTACTGTAGACTCTAGTGCCTTTAAATATGCAGCCCCGAGACTATAAAATAGGCTCCCACAAGACATCCGAATAATTGAAGATATTAAGACTTAAGAGGAAACTGAAGACCTTCTTATTCTGTGAGTGTTATGACAGTGATGATCAAACAGTAAGTAAACCATACAAATTGTGAAATGTTAAATGCTCCAGAATGAACATTATAAAGCAACCATGGAGGTACTGTAGAGAGTTGGGTTCCTCTGCTGTACAGGACCAGATAAGCAGCCTTTAAAGTAGAGTAAGTAAAGTAAATTTGGAAAACCTTTATTTGTTTGTATAAAATTCAGTAGCAGTTATGAATTGATCTTTATGCATGCATTACCTTTCTTAAAAATCTAAAACAAAAATTACCTTTGAATGCTTCTCTCATCTTCTCAAAGATCACAGGTAAAACTTCGTTCCCATAAGCTCTTACTATATTGGCAATGGCAATGGCGGCCCCCTGTCGTACTGATGGAATGCTATCCTAAAAATAAATACAAGATTATGAGTGAGAAGGCAAGGCTCAAAACAAAGAAATATATCTTATCACTAGACGGTATAAAAATTCTTATAAAATAATTCAAAACATGAATGTTTAAATAAATACTGTACTACATACATACATATACCAAAGGCACTTCCCCCAATTTTGAGGGGAGCCGACAACAACAAGAAACAAAACAAAAAAGGGGACCTCTACTCTCTACGTTCCTCCAGCCTAACCAGGGACTCAGCCGAGTTCAGCTGGTACTGCTAGGGTGCCACAGCCCAACCTCCCACATTTCCACCACAGATGAAGCTTCATACTGCTGAGTCCCCTACTGCTGCTACCTCCGCGGTCATCTAAGGCACCGGAGGAAGCAGCAGGGCCTACCGGAACTGCGTCACAATCGCTCGCCATTCATTCCTATTTCTCGCACGCTCTCTTGCCTCTCTCACATCTATCCTCCTATCACCCAGAACTTACTTCACACCATCCATCCACCCAAACCTTGGCCTTCCTCTTGTACTTCTCCCATTAACTCTTGCATTCATCACCTTCTTTAGCAGACAGCCATTTTCCATTCTCTCAACATGGCCAAACCACCTCAACACATTCATATCCACTCTAGCCGCTAACTCATTTCTTACACCCGTTCTCACCCTCACCACTTCGTTCCTAACCCTATCTACTCGAGATACACCAGCCATACTCCTCAGACACTTCATCTCAAACACATTCAATTTCTGTCTCTCCATCACTTTCATTCCCCACAACTCCGATCCATACATCACAGTTGGTACAATCACTTTCTCATATAGAACTCTCTTTACATTCATGCCCAACCCTCTATTTTTTACTACTCCCTTAACTGCCCCCAACACTTTGCAACCTTCATTCACTCTCTGACGTACCTCTGCTTCCACTCCACCATTTGCTGCAACAACAGACCCCAAGTACTTAAACTGATCCACCTCCTCAAGTAACTCTCCATTCAACATGACATTCAACCTTGCACCACATTCCCTTCTCGTACATCTCATAACCTTACTCTTACCCACATTAACTCTCAACTTCCTTCTCTCACACACCCTTCCAAATTCTGTCACTAGTCGGTCAAGCTTCTCTTCTGTGTCTGCTACCAGTACAGTATCATCCGCAAACAACAACTGATTTACCTCCCATTCATGATCATTCTCGCCTACCAGTTTTAATCCTCGTCCAAGCACTCGAGCATTCACCTCTCTCACCACTCCATCAACATACAAGTTAAACAACCACGGCGACATCACACATCCCTGTCTCAGCCCCACTCTCACCAGAAACCAATCGCTCACTTCATTTCCTATTCTAACACATGCTTTACTACCTTTGTAGAAAGTACTAGTATTTAGTAATGTACAAAAACTTCATTATCATATCTCTGAAGAATTTCATTCAAGAAAAGTGCATCTTTATACTGTATTAGAAAATATAAAAGGCTTTAATACATAAGGAATAGAGATTAATCTATTCTTACAAGGGTTTTCAAATAACACTTTAGCCCAGACACATGACCTAAAGAGAATGAATATCATTATTGTCAAGCATTAAATCCCTTGAAAAAGCCTCACAGGCAGTCATAGAGAAATCAGAAGACCTCCCCTATGTTGAATGCATAATACATTAATGCATTTCTTCAGAATTTCTATAAAACAATCCCAACCTAAAGCTTGGTCAAAAAAAGTGACTATAGTACTGAAAGATAAGGAATATGATCTATCCACACTGTAATTCTACCCTACACCACCATATGAGCCCAATACTACACTACTGTAGATGGTTAAGGCAATTAAAAGGAATTTTCCTAGGGCCTGCTTCTCATAAGTCCTGTTATGAATGTGGATGTCATAAGATTCAGGTAATAAAAGTTTGTGAAAAGCATAAAAACTTCTATTTGTGTTAGATCTACCGGAATCCAGACATGGATGATTCTATCTTTGATTGTCTTCTTACCATTACGGCAAAGATACAAAAAGATGATGCGAAGGCTTCTTTTGTCTTTGTTGGTGATTTCAATGCTCACCATAGGGAGTGGTTGAATTCTGTTTCTCCTACCGATTGCCATGGTGTAGGAGCTTTGGACTTTGCCTCTGAATGAGGCTGTGAGCAAATCATAAGTAAAGCGACTCACAGGTCTTTTAACTGATTGGACCTCGCATACACCAACTCCCCTGGCGTTATAACAAATAAGATTGGTTCTCCAGTTGGGACATATGATCATGCCTTGATTTCATTAGTAGTGAAGACTGAGCAGCCTGTCCCTGGTGTACCACACTCGTGTAAGATTTATATGAAATCTCAAGCAATTTGGAATGGCATTTTGGGCTTGAATTGGTCACAATTGTATAGTTGTGTTGACCATGTGGTTCCTTTGAATGAGCATCTAGTCAACATAATTGATAGGCGTATCCCTTCTCATGTGCTAAAGTTCTGAGTGAAAGACAAACCATAGTTCCATGATGATTGTAGACATGCTTACTTGGAAAAGTAGGAGGCCTACCATTTTTGGAAGGGCAACAGATCAGATATGACTTGGAATAACTACACTTAGCTTAGAACTTTTGCTCAGTTTATGCTTCAACTGAAAAGGAATACAATTTAACCATAAAAGAAACCATTTCTGGTACAACCCAGGAATATAAGTGGTGGACCACCGTTAAATGTGCACTTTTTGGTGTAGATGCACCAGTTCCTCCTTTGCTTAAACCAGATGCCTTTGTCACTCACTGTCCATAGGAAAAGGAAACCCTTTTAGCTGATGTGTTTGACAGTAAGCAGAGTAATGAGAAAGTTGATCTTCCTCAATCCTGTTTTCCTAAGGCTAAACTATCTAGTTTAGCTTTTCGATCTCATGAAATTAAAACTCTCTTGAGGGACCTTGATGCTTATGAAGGTGTAGACCAAAATGATATTTTTCCTTTGTTTTTTTTATAAAGAAGGCAGATTTCTTAGCTCAAAAGGTATCTGTTATTTTGCGCAAGTTAGCAAGAAGAGGACCTTATAGCTCATGTTGGAGAATTGGTAATGTTACTTCACTATGTAAATGAGCTTGTGGTAGCTCAAGTCCAACTCATTACCGCTCAATTTCCATGACTCCCATATTATCTTACATATTATCTTAAGTTTTTTAATGTTTTTTTTTGGGCAAAATGTCTTAATAGGTTTACTGAAGGTAATATCTCATCACTAGTTATACGTAGCAGATTGGCCAGGGAAAAAGCCACCCATTGAGATACTACCGCTAGAGTTATGGGGTCGTTTGACTGGCCAGACAGTACTACATTGGATCCTTCTTTCTGGTTACGGTTCATTTTCCCTTTGCCTACACATACATCGAGTAATCTGGCTTATTCTTTAAAGATTCTCCTCTGTCCTCATACACTTGACAACACTGAGATTACCAAACAATTCTTCTTCTCTCAAGTGGTTAACTACTGCACTGTAACTGTTCAGTGGCCACTTTCCACTTGGTGAGGTCAAAAAGAGACTCTTTAGCTAAGGCAAGCATCTCTTCTAGGAGATGGACACTCCAAAATCAAACAATTGTTCTCTAGTCTTGAGTAGTGCCATAGCCTCTGTACCATGGCCTTCCACTGTCTCGAGTTGGAGCTCTCATGCTTGAGGGTACAATCAGGCACACTATTCTACCTTATTTCTCTTCCTCTTTTTTGGTTAAAGTTTTTATAGTTTATATAGGAAATAATTATTTTAATGTTGGTATTGTTCTTAAAATATTTTATTTTTCCTTATTTCCTTTCTTCACTAAGGTATTTTCCTTGTTGGAGCCCCTGGGCTAATAGCATCCTGTTTTTCCAACTAGGGTTGTAGCTTAGCAAGTGATAATAGTAACAATAATAATAATAATAATAATACAGTGAACCCTCGCTACTTCGCGGTTCGACCATCGCGGATTCACCACTTCGCGGATTTTTTTCATAACCCATGTATATACATATATCGCGGATTTTCCAGAAATATCAAAAATACCGCGATGTGACCGATGGTGCGAGATTGGAGAAAGTAAGGAAAATTGAATCGTGATTGATTTTCAATATAAATGAAACTTTGAGGAGCAACAAAGATATCATTTGTTAGAGAGATAGAGAGAGGTAAGGAATGGGAGGTAGTGAAAAGTAGCCTACAGAGAGAGAGAGAGAGAGAGAGAGAGAGAGAGAGAGAGAGAGAGAGAGAGAGAGAGAGAGAGAGAGAGAGAGAGAGAGAGAGGGGGGGGGGTTTAAATGTAATAAACAAAAAAATTTGATAGGTTATAACACATTGGTGCTTATGTAATATCAACTGTATACTGTAGACGGCTTGAATAAGTTAAGAAATGATATAAATGATACTTTGTTAGTGTATTCGTACACACTCAAGAGCGGCAGCTAGATGACAGCTGATCTAATCACAGCCAAAAGTAAAAAAAAAAAGAAGTCAACAATACTCGATTTTTAAAACAAACCCGAAATTTAAAAACAAAAGTACACGCTTTCTTAATGTGCAATTAACTATTTAAAGAGTGGCAATTTTCTAGAATAAAATGATATTTCCCAAAAAATAGTGGTTTGCTGATGAAATCGGATGCCGTATTTTTAGCTATGATTGAAATGGATGTAGACTCGGCCTAATTATTTCGTTTCGTATTTAATTGACACTAAGAAAACTAATTTTAGTTTCTTCATCTAAATGTAAGTATTGTATAACACGAGAGAGAGAGAGAGAGAGAGAGAGAGAGAGAGAGAGAGAGAGAGAGAGAGAGAGAGAGAGAGAGAGAGAGAGAGAGAGAGAATCAGCTGTTGTACTCAAATGGCGTGTTTTTGTTTCGTGAGAATTTCATCGCCACGACGACTAACAACAACATACTGTACTGAACTTTACAGTATTATACAGACTACTGTAATATGATAAAGTAAAATATTTGAAATCTATTTTATATGAAATGGGGCTATTTTTTTTTTGTTTAAAATTTACATTTAAGTATGTAAAACAACTCTCTCTCTCTCTCTCTCTCTCTCTCGTAGATTGTTTTCCTGCTTTGCTACGTATGTATGATTTTATATAGATACGGTAAATAATATTTGTAATAACATATTTTATTAAAGCTTTTACTGTAATATCATTATTTATCACTTTCATCATGCGCATTAAATTCCTTAGTTTGTTTACTGAGCGTACTTTATGACGCCGTCGTTTCAGGCGGTGTCATAAAGAAAAACATTTCATTTGGAAGTCCTAAGAAAAATTAAGTAAAACATTAGTAATAACCAAATCAACATACTGTACTGAATAATCAATATAATCGATGCAGAAACTAACCTATACACAGATGTGTAAATGCGTTTGTTTCTTCATTATAATTAGAGATAAACGTAAACAAAACATTGGTTGCCATTTTTTATCGTGCTTTTTGGCGTGTTTAGGAAACGCATGATATAAAGTCGCCTTTAATATTTGTGCCTGTTTTAGTTTAGGGTACGTTAGTACATGCATTAAGTGTTCTGTACATTAAAGGGTAGTTTGTTAACAGTACTACATACAAGGGAAGGTTTTAAAAGTCTGAATATACATGTTAAATAAATAGGTAAATATGGTGTCACTACTTCGCGGATTTTCACCTATCGCGGCCGGGTCTGGAACCTATCTACCGCGATAAACGAGGGCTCACTGTAATAGTTTGCTATTTGGTTTTCATGAAGGCCTTGCAACATGTGATGCCCTTCTTACAATCTCCAATGCTGTACAGAAATCCCTTGATTGTGGCCAAGAAGTTTATAAGATTGGCCTTGATTTTAGTGCTGCCTTAGGCCATGTTAATCATGAGGCCCCTGTTTTCAAACTCCAACAGTTGGGAGTGGGTGGGTCGTTTCTTAGCATCATTATTGAACTTTTAAGTAATAGATTGCAAAGAACTGTTGTTGATTGGCACCATAGTGGGTATAGGAATGTGATATCTGGTGTTCCCCAGGATAGTGTTCTTGGCCTATTACTTTTCATACTATATACACATGACATGTGATATGACTTAGAAAACAAGCTTGTTGCATATGCAGATGATGCTACTCTCTTTTACCTCAATTCCAACTAATGAATGTAGATCTGGAGTTGCTGAATCCCTTAATAGAGATCTAGCTAAAATTAGTGCATGGTGTAACTTACTGTGCATGAAGTGGCATCCTAACAAAACTCAAAGTATGATTGTAAGTATGTCAATGACAGTGGATCCTCAACATCCGATCTCAGCATTAATAATATTTCTTTAACTCTGTATGATTCTTTTGAAATTTCAAGTGTGATTCCTAAACTCAAATTTACTTTTGAGAAACAAATTAGGTCTGTGTCTTCTTCAAGTGCACAAAAAATTGGCTTATTGAGTCTTTCAAGATCTTTGGTGATCAATCTTTCTGAAGAAGTGTTTTAATTCTTTCATTCTACCTCGTTTTGAGTATTGCTGTCCTGTCTGGTCTTCAGCTGCCGATTTTCATCTTAATTTACTGGACAGGAACTTGCAGTCTGTTGAGTTTCTTGTTTCTAATCTGGATGTTGGTCTCTGACACCATTGTTTAATTAGTTCGTTGTGCATGTTGCAAAAGATTTTTTGTAGTTCTGACCATCCTTTGCATTCAGATCTTTCCGGACAGTTCCATCCTGTTCGTGGTGCAGAGCATGCAGTTGATCCTGTTAGTCAGGTCTTCTTGATCATGAGGCTCAGTACTACACAGTGTTCTAGAAGTTTTGTTCCAGCTGTGGAATGATCTTCCTGGTCGGGTGGTTAAATCGAAGAAACTTCAAAAGTTCAATCTTGCAACGGGCGTTTTTGTGTTGAACAGGCTGACATACGTTTTTTTATAGTTTATGTATGAAATATCTGTCTTAATGTTTTAATATTTTTTAAATATTTTATTTTAATTGTTAATTACTTCTCATATTGTATATTTATTTCCTTACCTCCCTAGGATATTTTTTCCCAGTTGGAGCCCTTTGGCTTATGGCATTTTGCTTCTCCAAAAAAAAAAAAAAAAGAGAGAGAGAGAGAGAGAGAGAGAGAGAGAGAGAGAGAGAGAGAGAGAGAGAGAGAGAGAGAGAGACTACAAATGGTATTTAATATCAATTTCAACCTTAGGATTATGTATCCAATCAAAATAATTTTATGATAAAGGCTTCTGGTTGGGCAAGAACTTGAACCTATGCCTTTGAGTCAAAATAATTTCTGAACAGACTCTACCACTGAGCCATCAAAAGTTTTTCATTCCAAGCCCACTGTGAAAATTCAGGAATGAATCTGTACTTAGGCTTGAAATCAACTCATCTCCACCATGATAGCTCATTTGCAATACGTGACTATCAATGATGATCCTTTGTCATATTCTCATTTATCCCTTTATCCCAATGTTTCTTCATGCCCAAGTTTCTAAATGACATACAATAGTACCTAGGTTTATGAGTAACTCAGAACACGAGCAAATTGGTAACCGAGCATAAAAATCAAAATTGGTTTTCAAGCATTGTATCCGTTGAATTGATAGGAATGAAGCGGGTATTCTACTACTGACCATATCAATGTAATTAACCAGCTAATGCAAAAATTAACAGAGTACAGTATGACAAACCACTATGTATGGCATTTAAAGACTATGAGAAAGCTTTTGATTCTTTCAATACTTCAGCAGTAATGGAAGCCCTCCAAAGACAAGGAATAGATGAATTTTATATTAGAACACTTAAAAGATATCTATTCGGGAAGTATAGCAGTCCTAAAATTACATAAAAGTAGTGAGATAATTCCAATTGAGAAAGGAGTTGGACCTCTCAACAATTATCCACAGTATGCCTAACAGGTTTTGAGAATTTAGATTATAAAAATGTAGCAATTAACATTTATGGGCAATACCTCAACAACTTATGATTTGCAGATGACAGTTCTATTTAGTGAATCATGGGAGGCATTGCAAAAAGATGTATGAATAGTACTGTATGTTCATGACAAAAACGTACAAGATGATAATTTCACGTACCTCTAAGTTAGTGAAGAAAAGAGGATACAACATCTCCATGGAATCTTTTGCTTCATCTGGGAAACATAGTATGAAACTGCCACATGCTACGCAAGCAGCTGTAAAATATGATACAAATATAACTTATATCAAATACAAGAGCTATGTTTTGATGTAACATACATTGGAAACTGATAGTTTATCACATTATCAACTAAATAAGATGATATCAAACAAAAGGGCAATGCTTCGAGACAACATGTAATGAAAAATGTTATTTTCATTAGTAAAATAAATTTTTGAATATACTTACCCGATGATCATGTAGCTGTCAACTCTGTTGCCCGACAGAAATCTACGGTCGGGATACGCCAGCGATCGCTATACAGGTGGGGGTGTACACAACAGCGCCATCTGTGAGTAGGTACTCAAGTACTTCTTGTCAACAAGAACTCAATTTTCTCCTCGGTCCACTGGTTCTCTATGGGGAGGAAGGGCGGGTCCTTAAATTCATGATCATCGGGTAAGTATATTCAAAAATTTATTTTACTAATGAAAATAACATTTTTCAATATTAATCTTACCCGATGATCATGTAGCTGATTCACACCCAGGGTGGTGGGTGGAGACCAGCATACATGTTAACAAAGAAGCTAAGTATCCCGAATCTTATTTTAGCCGTTATTCAAAATAACAAACATAAAATAAATAAGTACCTGGTAAGGAAGTCGACTTGAACCATTACTCTGCCTTTTTAAGTACGTCTTCCTTACTGAGCCTAGCGATCCTCTTAGGATGCTGAGCGACTCCTAGGTGCTGAAGTATGAAGGGCTGCAACCCATACTAAAGGACCTCATCACAACCTCTAATCTAGGCGCTTCTCAAGAAAGAATTTGACCACCCGCCAAATCAACCAGGATGCGGAAGGCTTCTTAGCCTTCCGGACAACCCAGAAATATTTCAAGAGAAAGATTAAAAAGGTTCTGGAATTAGGGAATTGTAGTGGTGGAGCCCCCACCACTACTGCACTCGTTGCTACGAATGGTCCCAGAGTGTAGCAGTTCTCGTAAAGAGACTGGACATTCTTAAGATAAAAGACGCGAACACTGATTAGCTTTTCCAAAAGGTTGCGTCGAAAATATTTTGCAGAGATCTATTTTATTAAAAGGTCACGGAAGTTGTGATAGCTCTAACTTCGTGTGTCCTTACCTTCAGCCAAGCTTGGTCTTCCTCATTCAGAAGGGAATGAGCTTCTCGTATTAACAGTCTGAAAATAATAGGATAAAGAATCCTCTGACATAGGCAAAGATGAATTCTTAACTGAACACCATAAAGCTTCAGACGGGCCTCGTAAAGGTTTTTAAAATAGAACTTAAGAGCTTTTACAGGACATAATACTCTTTCTAGTTCATTTCCAACCATACGATAAGTTTGGAATAACAAACGATATTGGTCAAGGCCGAGAAGGCTGCTCGTGTTTGGCTAGAAAACCAAGATGTAGAACATGTAGCCGTTTCGGATGAAAATCCGATGTTCTTGCTGAAGGCATGAATCTCACTGACTCTTTTAGCTGTGGTTAAGCATATCAGGAAAAGAGTCTTAAAGGTGAGATCTTTCAGGGAGGCTGATTGAAGTGGTTCGAACCTGTCTAACATAAGGAATCTTAGAACCACGTCTAAATTCCAACAAGGTGTAACCAAACGACGCTCCTTCGTGGTCTCAAAAGACTTAAGGAGGTCCTGTAGATCTTTATTGTTGGAAAGATCTAAGCCTCTGTGACGGAAGACTGATGCCAACATGCTTCTGTAACCCTTGAAAGTGGGAGCTGAAAGAGATCGCTCTTTCCTCAGATATAAGAGGAAGTCAGCTATATGAGTTACAGAGGTACTGGTCGAGGATACGGATACTGACTTGCACCAGTTTAGGAAGATTTCCCACTTCGATTGGTAGACTCTAAGGGTGGATGTTCTCCTTGCTCTAACAATCGCTCTGGTTGCCTCCTTCGAAAAACCTCTAATTCTCGAGAGTCTTTCGATACTCTGAAGGCAGTCAGACGAAGAGCGTGGAGGCCTTGGAGTACCTTCTTACGCGTGGCAGGCGTAGCAGGTCCACCTTTAGGGGAAGAGTTCTGGGAACGTCTACTAGCCATCGAAGTACCTCGGTAAGTTATTCTCTCGCGCGTCAACTTTGTCCCATCGTGAGAGGCGATCTTCTGCAGTACCTTGTTGACAATCTAGAACGGAGGGAATGCATAAAGATCTAGATGAGACTAATCTAGTAGAAAGGCATCTAAAAGAATCACTGCTGGGTCCGGGATAGGTGAGCAAAGTATTGAGAGCCTCTTGGACATCGAGGTTGCGAAGAGATCTATGGTTGGCTGGCCCCAGGCGACCCTAAGTCTCTTGCATACATCTCTGTGGAGGGTCCAATATGTTGGAATTATTGTCCCTTCCTACTGAGACAAACTGCTAAGACATTCAAGTTGCATTGGAAGAAATTGTTACTAGTGAAAAGTCTAGACCTGTTGAACAGGAGAGGAGGTCACTAGCGAACTCGCACCATGTCAGAGAGTAGGTCCCTCCTTGCTAGGAGATGAACATCAAAGCAGGGAGTTGTCCGTGTTGACCTCCATTACTTTGTCTTGAAGGAGAGACCTGAAGCTTTTCCAGGTCAGACGTACTGCCAGAAGCTTCTTGCAGTTAAAATGCATTGTCCTTTGACTCGAGTTCCATAATCCCGAGCATTCCCTACCGCCTAAGGTCGCACCCCAGCCTACGTCCGATGCGTCTGAGAAGAGAACGTGGTTGGGAGTCTGAACAGTCAGGGGAAGACCCTATAAAAGGTTGATAAAGTCCTTTCCTCAGGTTAGACCAGACTTATCTTCCGGAAACCGGGATCGAGACCGCTTCTAGCGTCTTGTCCTTTTCCAGTGAAGAGCTAGATGAAACCGAAGAGGACGGAGGTGTAGTCTTCCAAGTGACACCAATTGAACCACGGATGACAGTGTCCTAACCAGACTCATCCACAGCCTGACAGGGCTGTATTCCTTCTTCAGCATCTTCTGGATGGAAAGCAGGGCTGGGGATTGATCTTCTTGTTCAGCCATGTTCTCATCAGAGGGTTCCTCATCCGAAACTGATGAGGAAACGGCAACGGAGTGGGCAACGTCTGACTCGCTGAATCCGGTCGCACTGGTGGATGCGTGACGGAGCCGGACACAAGATCATGGTACTGCTGCACAGTCTGTGAACTGTCAACCATGGGGAGCGAGGAAGTACAGCGACAACCCGAAACTGTCTAGACTGTCTGGGTAGTACAGACAACCCCTTATCGGGTTGCTGAGGTTGCCGCACTGCGTCACAACAAGTCACCTCTGCTGGTTGTTGAACGTCTTCCCAGTGATACACTGAACGTCCACAACCACCTCCGAGAGTAGCTTAACGCTCAACGTGCGACTGGCAACCCACACTGGGTCGCACCGGTGGAGGAACCATCTCAACTGGCGGACGTGAGTAGGATACCTCAGCGTCAACAGGGCGTACAACCAACCGGTAGGAAGGTCGTTGGCAAGAAGGTTCTTTTCCGTAAAGATTCCTCTATCAAGGACTAAGCTTGGACTGCATGTCTTGCAACAAAGCCCAAGGTCTATGGGAGCAGGTGTGGCAACAGACGGGGTTAGCGACTGAAGCGGAACCATTTACCCGCCCTGGAAGCATGTTATGCTTAAATTAAAGTCCATAGGAGGCTAAGCAGCTTAAGGCTCCTCTCCAAATGACAGAGTCCTCAAGGGAATATCAGAAGGAGGGAGAACAGCACTTTCTCATCTACAGGAACCATATCCGAGAAAAGCTAGGTTCTCTCAGTGAGGGTTTCACTGGTGCAAAAGCAGCAGACCAGAAGGCAATGTTATGAAACTGCTTGACAGTCTGTGAACTGTCAAAAACTGAACTGTCAACCACAACAGGAGCGTGAGGACATACAGCACTGGTGTATAAGTAGCAGACCAGAAGGCAACGTCATGTAACTGTTTGACAGTCTGTGAGTTGGCAACAACCAAAGTTGTGTGGGGAAGCCTCAACTCCTGACTGACTATTTAGCTGCGGGCGAGTGGTGGTAACCACAGTGTGTTGCGGAGGCTGACACACCGTGTCAAAACACGGCAGCTTGTGGTAGCTCACGCACGGCAACGGAGTGCTCTGTGTGTGGGAGTCATCATACATCTGGCAGGGTTGACTGTGCATGGGTGGAGGAGCTCTCACGACAATAGTGTGAGAGCAGGAAGCCATGCCGGGCGCACAACCGTGGGAGGTGTAGGCCCACGGGTGCATCGTCAACCTTCTCCGCAGTCGGAGTGTGGGAGCTGGCAACAACAAAAGCAGAGGGCTGGTGTGTGGGAGGGGCTGCGGTGGGTTGAGGAGCATGCGGTATGGTATGCGGAGCATGCTGTAAGGTATGCGGCGCATGCTGCATGGTATGCGGAGCATGCTGTAAGGTATGCAGAGCATGCTGCATGGGCTGCGGAGAAAGCCGCATAGTACTGGAACCCGGCAGCTCTACAGAACCTTCCCACTGCTGATGCGGTAGCTCACGCATGTTAACAGATGGTGCAGCAAGAACATGCGTCTGGCAGGGTGGACTGCGCATCGGTGGTGGAGCTCTCACAGGTGTGGGAGCAGGCAGCTGCAGTATCTGCTGAGCGCACAACCTCGGCGGGTTGTAGGTTAACAGGTGCATTGTCAACCTTCCAGCACGATACTCCTGCATGAAGGAGCAAGCTGAGACTGTATAGTCTGCAGCATGGACCACTAGGGTCTATGAAAGACAACAACAAACGGAGCTACTGTCCGTTGTGACTGAGGGTCTAAAACAGCTGGTGCGGCAACAGACGGAGTTACTGCCTGTTGCGGTACCACCTTGCCTCTCTAGGGAGGTGTGCAGTTGTCGTACTGCAGCGAGTCCGAACTGACCCAGTGGCTACACCTAGGCCGTTGGACTTGCGCGGAAGGGACCGACTTGCACTTAAAAGCTGCAAGATTTGGTCCATGGTTTCTGCGAGAAACCTCTTCCGCAGACGAGGAATAAATGGGCTCTCTCGTCTTTGTGTGGGTGGGGTGATCACGTCGGCAACGTGTGTAGATACACCCGAAACCACGGAGGGAAACGTCTGTTCGTCGATCAAGACCTGTGGAACCCATAAGTCCTTCGACATTACTTCTCCCCTGGGCTTGGGAGCTTGTAAGAGGTATCGGACTAGGTGAACAACTGGCACGAACAGACGAACCCTCGAACGCAACACTGTAACACTTTGCGCATATCACTTTATCACTTTTGATTTTCTGTTTGCACTTATTTCACTGAACTCGAAACTTTAAGTGATTTGTACCTGAAACACGCAATCCTATCCTTCATTAAAAGGTAGTAATTGCGAAAACAGTTTTACAATGTAACAGAAAAACATAATGAAAGATAAAGAATTCAGTGGCTGGAAAAGAGACTAAACACTAGATCAAATAAACTACGTTTAAAATCTCTCACCGCATAAAGCCTGGGAACAAGAATAAAACTCTAGAAACGTTTTACCTTCTTCCCCTATAGCGACTAGGGAGAAGAGTAAAAAAAAACGAGAACAACGTTTCCCGTTTGAACGAAACGTTTATTCTCCTCTTTCTCCCTCGTCTCTATCTCTCTCTCTCTCTCTCTTGACTTAGAACCTGAGAGATGAGCCCAATTATATATCGTTAAAACATATTATTTGTTAAAGGAAAAAAACTGAAAGGTTTCCCAAATAAAAAGTTCCTTTATTAGAATTAAAACCATTTAAGCTAAGAAAGAATGAACGAAACGCTAGAATCGGTTTACTCTTACTGCAACGTGAAACCGTGAAATACTCTCTCTCTATCGTAACGATAGAGCGCATGTTGAACGTTCTGAACGTCAACAACTGCGGAGACTAAACTAAACGTTAGTTCATCTTTGAAAACAGTACGAGACTATCAAAGAAATTCTTTCAAAAACATTAAAATTAAAATAGCATAAATTCTTAACAGGAAATACGATATGACGGGCTCAATGTTAATTAACTTCGGTTCCAAGTAAGGACCGCCTACTATTAGAAAAGGTCGCATATAAACAAACATAAAAATTAAGTTTTATAAGTTTATAATAAATGGAAAGTTAATCGAAGAGGCCTATAAATGGCGGAGAGATATAACTTTGTTAAGCAAAATTACCAAAAACCTAAACACACTTCCGTCTAAGGGATGGGTCGGTCATACAAAGTGAAAGAGAGTCTATACTCTCTTCGACACCAACACTTCCGTCTAAGGGAAGGGTCGGCCATTTAAAAGTGAAAGAGAGTCCATACTCTCTTCGTCACCATAATTAAATCTATCCAAAACGAGTTCAAGTTTTGAAATGAAAATAAAACCCCTGCATAGTGAAAGCTCAAAACTGGAATAGTGTACTTCACCAAAAAGTTGTGAAAACAAATCCAGTTAGGGACGGCGTATTAGTAGGTCTTGCCGGTGGCACGACAGAGGAAAAATTGAGTTCTTGTTGACAAGAAGTACTTGAGTACCTACTCACAGATGGCGCTGTTGTGTACACCCCCACCTGTATAGCGATCGCTGGCGTATCCCGACCGTAGATTTCTGTCGGGCAACAGAGTTGACAGCTACATGATCATCGGGTAAGATTAATATTGAAAACTGCAAGTTTATCACATTATCAACTAAATAAAATTATAGCAAATACAAGAGCAATGCTTTAAGACATGTATTGAAAAATTTTAGTTCATGACATTATCAAATAAATAGAATATATATCATATTATCAATTAAATAAAATATATCTGATGCTTTAACTTACCATCCCTCACAGGCCAGGAGTCGTCATTAAAACAAATAGTGAGAGCTTGCAGCAAATCTGGTACATGATTTCTCACTGCCTCCTTGGCAATCTTGAGAGCCAGTTCTGCTATGCACGCACAGGCAGCTTCTCGGACTGCGTGATTGTCAGCTCCAGTTGCCTCTATGTAGTATGCAACCTGAGAGGTTTTAGCATTATTGAATGAAATATCTGATAACTGTTATACAGGATATGCACCACCATATAAAATTGGGATAAAAATAAATGAAAGAAAATAAGATCAATGGCAAATGTAATAAACAGTACCACATAAAAAATTAAATGTGACATCCCAACCACATCAATAAAAGTTTTCACCAGTTTTCTGAAGTTCTCATGATTCTACTGTTTGATTACTTAGATCATTCCATATATGGTAACAATCTTGTAAAATTTCAAGAATGCTGTGTAGTATAATAGGCATCCAGAGCTGCTTCAATTTTTTTATAAGACGAAGGAATTTCAGCCTACTCCAGGGACCTACTATCCTAACAAGAATAAAACTGAACCCTGAACATGACCCTGAAAGACAGGCAACCAATATGACCACAAACTGTCATCCTCAATGTATGCAAATCTGGTCAACTCCCTTTGCTTGACTGAAGTAATTCTCAGGAGTAACCAGGCAAATGGTCTCTGGCATCATCAGGCAAGCATAAGATGAAAAAGGTTCACCATGCTCTTCTTTGGTATGAAGAGGTGTGTGTATCCACAACCTATGAGTCCTCATGAGCACCATAGACTGTCCAAACACAATTCTAGGACCATTTCACAAGAATACAAGAAGTCGCCAGATGCGACAACTCCCTTTGTAGCACTGAAACAGAGAGAAGTCTATTGCATTTCCATATTCCTGCAAAAACAGGTAAGGTGTGTATTCCCTCGCCATCGTACCTGCCATTCAGTGATTGTCATCAGTCTTATAAAAGCCTCTTTTTTTTGAGTAGTTCATTAACTGAAATGCATAAATCAGATCCATTGGCACAGTTCAAGTGTATATAGTCAACTTGAAATCCAACCAAAGTTGAAAGAGCCATCAATTTTTAACATCTTGCAGGAGAACATTCTTCCACCAACAGTTTACTTCCCTTTAGAAAGGATATTCTGGGTTGTTTGCCACAATAGGTAATGATGTCTAAACTGACCTTAAAAATGTCAATTAAATCAAGGTTTAAGTATTCTAATGCAAGTGTTACTAGAAATGGGTAAAAAACCTAAAGGTAATATTATATACTTTCTATTCTTTTTATGAAGGTTACATAGCTCTGTCACCTGTTTCAAGATACTGTCCGAAGGCTGGTACTGAATTTACCATGTGGCCTCTCAATTAAAAAAAAATTATAAAAGGAAAAAAAAGCCTTGATTGAGAATATCAAAAAGGTGATCAATTTCTCCACTTAAGGAACCAGTAGGAACTGCCCCAAAATCTCCGTCCTGTAATCAATACCAAAATGGATGGCAACATAATTAGAGAGGCACATGAGTAAGATTATCCCCCTTATATGAGCAAAGATTTATAGGGGGAATACAATCACTGTTGCCTACTTACAGTGGAGAAGCCACATAAAATGTTGGTAGTCCTACCTCAAGTATAAACTCACCCTTATAATCCATGGAATGACCCTTGAGATAGTTCTGCCTTAAGGTATCAATATGACACAGAGTATATCATACCTCTTAGGAAAAAACATTAATGAAACATTAAACCCACTCCATGTTTTGGTTTACAAAAGTAGAAAATCCACGCTAAGTAACCCAAAATCAGAACTAATACAGACAACTTTACACTAGAACAAATTACAGGTTTTCAATAGCCCCTCACCAGAACTGGTGCCCTACATTGAAGGGTAGATCAATACAAGATTAGTTCCATCATAAATTACTGCATCAAATGGCAATATAATTATGCATTGTTGGTTTAGAAACTAGCATCCAAGACTTGGTGGAAAGACATGAAGCAGCCTAATTCCTAAAAACTGGATTTACACGCAATCATACAAAATAAAAAACCCTCAACTCACAATATGCCATTTTTTTTTTTTTATTTTAAGTGAAGATCATGAAGCTTTGTTCAATCACAGAAAGGTGACTGGGGAACTTCAAGAGCCATTATGGAATTAGACAATTAAATATCTCTAAGAACCCCTAATCTGGAAATAATGAATGAAATTAAATATCATTTTCAATTTAAGTCTACTAGTGTTGATGCTTATAAATGCTATTTCAACACTTTCCCACTAGATTATACTTGATCCTGACTTAAAAAATCTTAGCTAAATTTACCATGCTGATGAAACAGGCCTATGTCATAGGCACATCCCTGAAAAAAAAAAACACTTTAGCAGGGACAGGGGATAAGAAAAATAAATTTTAATTTTAGGGGAAACTATGCAGATGTGTGTTAGTACACTATTGTACAAACCTTGGGAACTCATAATCTACTTAATCTAAGAATAGAAGGGCATTTACTATTTTGCTAGGAAATACCTACACAAAACCACAGGTTTTGTAATTACTTAGTGCCATCAGATGTCTACGCTGTCCTCTAGGAACATATGAATGTCCATCTTCAACCAAATCTTACTTGTTGGGAGTAATAATTTTCTCGTTTACTTGCCACCCATGATCACCCCTTTGATCCTACCAATGAACATTTTGTAGATTGTTAGATGTGACCCCCGCCAGTAACATCCTGAGAAAGCTGTGATTCCTAGATGCTGAGGACTCATGATGGGGGAGAGAGAGTGAGCTTACATGCTGATCAAATTTGTGTAGGTTCAGTCTCTAGGGTATTGTGTAACAGAGCACTTACCTATGTACATACTTAAAATTTTTTGAACTGTAACCTCAATAATGGATTCTGCATAACATCAATGAATCTCAAAAGATCAGTAACAATAACTTGTGGGCTCTGCTCACAACAAACACTCATAAAACAATATCAGAACTAGTTTGCTGTATAATCAGACTGTACATAATTCAAAACAAACACAAGACAAAATATAACTAACCACTGAATCTATGTACTTCTCAACCAAGCTCCTTCCATCTGCACCTGCTACTTGACGCCAAGTTTCTTGCGAATGTAACCTTACTCCTTCTGCAACATAGTACCTGAAAAAAATCAAAATTTTAATAGTAATTTCTAAGTTTCCTAACTAAACAAACCTGGGTTCATTAATAGAAGTATGACTTCAGTGAAGATCAAACAGCTGTTTAAAGTTTTACGAGTTAGTAATAGCATCGGGCTGGGAATAGGTAGACCCCACCCAAACGGCAGATAAATTAACCTACACTAAAATCTTAACCAAGACTTGCAAGTTGATTGAGAAGGGCAGTGTAACTTAATGAACACAAGTGGGATAAATGTAGAATACTATTTAAATCTGTGATTTATTCCTAAAAGAATAAAAACTCCCACCCTTTAATAAGAAATTTATCTTTATGAAGGCAGATGTCCCTATAACCAAGATTGGGTAATTTACTAAACAGGAAATTTCCAATGTAATCTAGTCTTGTGGAAATGCAAAAGTGATGACTCCTACCCATCTCTTAACTACCTGAGCATAAAGATGTTGCAGGTATTAAGCTAAGTACTTACCATGAGGTTGATATATATATATCATGTTGAGAGAATGGAGAATGGCTGTCTGCTAAAGAAGGTGATGAATGCAAGAGTTGATGGGAGAAGTACAAGAGGAAGGCCAAGGTTTGGGTGGATGGATGGTGTGAAGAAAGCTCTGGGTGATAGGAGGATAGATGTGAGAGAGGCAAGAGAGCGTGCTAGAAATAGGAATGAATGGCGAGCGATTGTGACGCAGTTCCGGTAGGCCCTGCTGCTTCCTCCGGTGCCTTAGATGACCGCGGAGGTAGCAGCAGTAGGGGACTCAGCAGTATGAAGCTTCATCTGTGGTGGAAATGTGGGAGGTTGGGCTGTGGCACCCTAGCAGTACCAGCTGAACTCGGCTGAGTCCCTGGTTAGGCTGGAGGAACATAGAGAGTAGAGGTCCCCTTTTTTGTTTGTTCTTGTTGATGTCGGCTACCCCCCAAAATTGGGGGAAGTGCCTTTGGTATATGTATGTATATATATATATATATATATATATATATATATATATATATATATATATATATATATATATATATATATATATATATATATATATATATATATATATATATATATATATATATATATATATATATATATATATATATATATATATATATATATATATATATATATATATATATATATATATATATATATATATATATATATATATATATATATATATATATATATATATATACACACATATATATATATATATATATATATATATATATATATATATATATATATATATATATATATATATATATATATATATATATATATATATATATATATATATTTGTATCTTTCAATGTTCGTAATTTGAATGTTTGTAAATTGAGGACCTTTTGTGAAGTGCAGTATAGAAAGTCTGGTCAAATAAAGAAATGGGAGACTTAAAGCTTTAGCAGCAACAGTATGACACATGGGAATAAAATTAGCATTACTATTTACATTTAATCAAATGCCAAAGATTCTAAATAACAAATTAATATCATAAAAAGGAAATGATCAACAAAATCAAGTTAAAACTAATGGGAATGAGCAAAATCAAGAATAATCCAGAACTGGCTGATTTCTAAAGAACGGAGTTAAAATTCTTTTCAATCTACACACACTTAAAATAAAATGAAAATTAATGTGTAAACATTCAAGATGGAGTCTTCTTATTTGTCTATTGAGTCTGGCAGGAAAGGAACTCATTAAGCTCCAAACTGAAAACTTACCTATTAAGACATAAACGAGGCAAAAGCAGAGGGAAAAACTTTTCTCTTGCTACCGGAGGGAGTGAAAGCAAAAACTTCCTTGAAGCCACTGATGCTGCTAGACGCACCTGGAATAATAAAAGTTCATTCAACTGATGAACCACTCACTATTTTACGTTACATTTAAATCACAGGTAGCACTACCTTGTATTTAACCTTTGACCTAGGACTTGCAGAGTGGTTGAGGCATAAAGTGTATCGTAAAGGTCTCAGATTTGTATGGTTAGGAAATATACAAATTGATTAAAAAAAAAAACCTGTGATTTGTTCCTTTACATATTACAAACTTTCAACCTTAAATAGGAGACTCATCCCTAGGAGGGTGGATGTCCCTATAAACCAACTGACTGATTTACTGACCTGGGAATTGTCAATGTAATTTGGGCCTGTATAGGAACAAAAGCCATGACTCCTGTAAACCTCGTGAATGGTCTTATAAAAATCTATAGCTTTCCAGATATGAATGTTTAAATGTATAGGCATTATAGGAGAAATGGGTATGCATACAATATATCCATCCTTCCCCTCAAGCAGAAAGATGGGGAAGTAATTAAAAACAAAATTGTAAAGAAAATGTTCTCTGTTGAGTAGCGTCCATACATTGATCCTTCGGTCCGGCTACACAATGGCCCGACTGCTAACCACAAGGGAAGAAGATAGGAAAAAGGACAAAAATTCTTAGCTTTCATTCTTGGACTTATAGTGACCACTACCTAGGACAAAATGTTTCTTGTCCCATTAGGCGGCCTCACTACACAAACTGTTGAGGAGTTACCATAGGTCCCTAGGAGAATGTAAGGGACTTGTGGGTATACACCCGCAAGTAGCGGGCAGTAAAGGTTGCCAGATGGTTCCCGATTCCTGCTTTTAGCACTTGCTCCACAGATAGGTTATGCCAAGGATGTTGGAAAGTGTCTTTCACCGCTGCTGACAGGTCTTGGACTGCAGAACAAAACACACGAAGCTTCTTGTTCAGCTGAATGGCAAACGAGTCAATCCGTGGGGACACCCAATGGGCAAGAAGTCTTTCTATCACGCAGGGTTATAAGGACTGCTAATGGCCCCAGAAGGCTGAGTGAATCCGCTAGACATTCTTCTTGCCTAGAGTGTACCTTTCTGATAGCTCCACTGCATTGTTGCAAACCCATGTGTGTGCCTGCTTTGCCAATTCAGAGAGGGGCTGGGACACTGTACCCCATTGCTTGTTGACATGGGCTACTAAAGTAGCATTGCCGCTGCCCGTCACTGCACGGTGTACCATATCAGTCTATTGGAAAGATTCCTGTACCAGGACCACTGCTTGCATTTCCAAAAGGTTGGTGTGCACGATCTTTATGTGTCATTGTACTACAGTCCTGAGGAGGTCTACTTTCTCAGTTGTGCGGCCCATTCCTCCTGGAAAGTGTCTGTGAACAGCATCTCTGGAGGTGGAAAATCGAGCGAGACACCTTTTGTTAAGCTTTTGTCATCCAACCAGCATCTGGAGGTAGAGAGTCGAGTGGAACTCATTTGTTAGATTTTTGTCATCCAGTCACCACATGAGCTCATCCGACGATTCTAGTCCCACAGGAAACTGAAAGTGTTGAGGATTGGAGGATGCTGAACTTTCAGTCGGATTGGTGGACCGCTATTTGGAACAGAGTGCATAAAGTCATCCATTTTGAAGGTTACACAAACTGTACTCCCTGTCTCCATCTTGAATGGCATTTGTAGAACAAATGTGTTCACAGGAGAGAGACATGACAGGAACTCCACCCTCCTATTGACTTCAACAATAATTGGATGATTTCTAGCGAATTTTTCTTCACTATCACTTTTACTTCTGATGTAAGTTGGAGAGCAAGTGATTGGAGGACAAGAGCTGATAAAAGGAAGGTGGTAATTGTCCTATATGATTTACACCACCTGACCTTCTGTGATATCTCACTACCATGTTGCACATTGGCTTGACAGGCATCCCCCACACTTGTAGATTTAGAGTAATGGTTCTCTGATCTTGATTAGTACTTCCCCTCCTTCTTCTACCACCCAACCTGGCACAGACAGGTTATGAGCAAAAATGGGTAGCATGGTTCCCTCCCTAGAGGTGCAGATCGTGACCTAGGATTCATCATCCGCTGCTTCTGTACTGGAAGGAAGATGCTTTGGCAGCAGCTATTACAGAAAGGCTGCAGCCTTTGAAGGTCACTTCTCTGAAGATAAGGGAGTCAAGACTCTTTTCTCCACTTGTCGATGGCATTCTCGATATCCTTTTGTGGGAGGAGTGTCAAAATGTCCAAGGAAGTGAAATATCTGCATCCTGTCCCAAATGATTGGAGAAGCATGCTGCTACTGTGACTCCTCTTCAAAAGCCTGTTAGCCCACTGGTTACCAACTGATGCGCTATGTAGGTGACCAGTTTCGCCCCTAACAGGATGAGGTTGGTGTAATTCTTTTTAGCTTCAGGATCAGACAGATCACGAGACGAAGCAACATAAGCTACTGTTCCAGGCCAGTTGTACAGTCAGTCCTTATTCCTAGGGGTTAGGTAATTGAGACAGGTGCAAAAATCCAGAATCGGCAAATGCTTGCTGCCTTAGGGTGGGTCAACTCATAACCCACCAACTTAATGGCCATTACCTACCTGTAGTTGAATGACATACTAGGTAATCCACTGTACTGCGCTACATTCTTTTCATGTGGTTTTTATCATGGTATTTTTAGTTCTTACTACTTTTTAAAGGTAATTGTACATTATTAACAAGTGCAGTGCAAGGTATGATGACTCATAAACCGAACATCATCACCGCGACTCATTGAACTAGTCACTGCCACATCACGCTTTGTATGAGTTTCAACAAAACACTTGTTTGTATCTAACACTACTGAATGATACTATAGAGTAAGAAAAAATCCCTAACAGCTGATATTTGAAATGCACCAGAAATTGAAAATCAAAAGTGAAAATGCTTTAATGATGCACAATTATCTTTTTCAATCGTAATTTTTAATTACACTATTAGTAGTTTTTTTTTCTATAAATGTATGAATACAATATCTATCCTACCACAAGTGAAAAACACACACAAAAATAAACTCTCTCTCTATCCTACCACAAGTGAAAAACACAAAAAAAAAAATCAAACTCATGTGCTTGCTAGTGTTGATCAAATTGAATTAAAACTTGATAATTGTAATTGAACAGATTTTATTTCATCATGTAATGGTAATTTTAAACAGATTTATTTTGAAATAAGTAAATTTTTTGTTAACATATCAAGAAGTTACTGATAATTCTATATAAATTCTAAATTCAGTAGGGTCCCGAATTATGAGCGAATTTGATCAATCAATGGCTTCACATAAATCGAAAATCGCATATTTCGAAAACACATCACAGGAATATTTCCATTAGGGCCATGGCAAACAGCAACTTGCCTATTCAAACGTGTTTACTACCCATTTTCAATACTTTCTATGTACTATACTATATTTTTTCTAATACTAAATTGTTCTTATAAATAAATCAAACATTTAAAATGCTTTAAGTTTTAATACCTTCAAAAAGGTTAAAATTACAACCAGGATGGGTGTAAATACTGTATATTTCCCCTTGTAAAACAACCTAAAATTAGGACAAATTTTAAAAGGATCAAGTCATATCTATTGTATAAGACAACTGATGAATAGCAAAATCATCACTGCATAGAGTAGCTTTTGTTGTATCATTGAAAATCAAAATTAACAAAGTAAAGGCGATTTTATATCTTGCGTTTTCTAAACACGCTAAAAAGCACAATAAAAAATGGAAACCATTGTTCTGTTTACGTTCATTTCTGATCATAGAGAAGAAACGAACGCATTTACACATCTGTGTTTAGGTTATTTACCAATTATTGATTATATGATGACTGTGTTATTACTAATGTTGTGTTACCTAATTTTTCTTAGAACTTCAAAAATGAACGAAATGAATGCAATTTATACAATGTTTTTCCCAAACTCGCCGCCTAAAATGGAAATCTTTCGTTCGTTTAATATACGCTCCATCGTCAATCCTAACGAACAAACGAACACAAAATAATCGTACATAATTATCGTACGAATGGCAACCCTGAATACCGATAACATGCAAATTTTGAGGTTTCGGACAACCACTACTACCGCCATCTCTTGGCAAATAATGTTAACATTACTAGTTCTCTGAAACTAGTTTTTGATGACGGAAGTATTGTAATAAAGAAAAAAAATTCTTATTTCTATTTTACTTAAACACACAATTACAGTGTATGACTATACAAAGCATATCATGCGCTCTCAAGTCAATCCTTCCTAGCTACTATGTAAGTTGAAAAAATTAATTACCAGTACAAATATGGAAAATTGAAGGTTTTGGACAATTAGGCTAGCCTACCAACAGATTAACACATCGAAGTTCGAGTAAATAAATAAAATTAAAATTACCAGTAAGGATATATACCACAATTAAATTGAGTATATATGATTTTCAGTCAATCCTTCCAAACTATTATCCTATTAATGAACATTATGCAATTAGAATACCCTAACAACAACACAACTGACGTCAAGAAAATAAATATTTTGATAATTCCAAAAGTATCTTTCTTGTAATGGGCAAACCCTGACTCTTTTCATCCAAAACTGGTCTTAAAATTTTGCCCTTTACATAGTAACATAGTGTGAGTAATTATGCATGACCGTATGTGATTTTTTATCTAATATGTCACACAGTTTTCTGTATCACGAATGACTAAATCCACAAAGATCAAACCAGAAAATAAGGAGGGCCAACTCTATATCTAACTCGTAGCTTACAAGCCGGCCATATCCACAGCTTTTACTGCAGTAGACTCAACGGCTGAGAATGAAGTGCTCTCATACTTCAATCTGACAGTTGTAGTACCTACTGTCAGTGTTGTTACATCAACTGGAAGAGGCAATGGAACTGCCTTCTCTAGTACTTAAATCTTTCGCTGCCGGGTAAGTGCTGGAGGCAGAAGCTTGGAGTGGGTTGACAGGAGGGAATTCTTATGCCCTGTGACCTGTGAACTTACCAAGAACAAGAAGATCCATACAAGCACTGGCCATGGAAGCCCAAGGGCAGGTTTTGAACCTTGAGGGTTGCCAAAGCTCCGATCAATCTCCATTATCCCACACTTGATGGGTTCTGAGGAGGTCTCTCCAGGGTTGTTTAACTGTGATGAGGGGTAAGACCTTAAGCAAGGTGGATTCAGACTTGGGATTCTCATTTTCCACCGGAAACAGACACGTTTTAGGAAAATGAGAACACTACCTCAACCAAGAGTCCTCTCCCCTCTCCCAAAGGGAGGACTCGACAGGAACAAGAGCAGATTGATCCTTCCCTTTGGAGTACTCTGCCAAAGAAGAAGGGATTGGGGATTGTCACTAAGATTCCAAAATCTTTCAGCCTTTCCCTCTTAGGTTAAGGAGACACTAGGTGTCCTGGTCTCCAAAGGATAAGAGAGAGAGATGCTAGACGATCCGAGAGATTGTTCTCCGAATGTAACTTTTTTGGATAAAGAAGGGATATGATGGGAACTTCCTCCCTCTCTCCACTCCGTGGATTGTTGAAAAATCATTCTTGGTGGCACCTGTTACTTATCATTGTTACAGCTATGCATAGGAGGGTTTTGCTGAGAAGCATATTCTCTAGGCTTTAGAAGGATCACTAGAGGCAGACCCAAATACATGTCTTGTACCTTAATTGTCCAGGGAAAGTAAGAGAGGAGAAGACTGGTGCCCTTCAAACCATTTCTTTTATGCATAAGAGGGTATAGAAATTGGTCTGAGTCTTACGAGACTCCTGTTAATCAAGTCTGCCTTAATTTTTTTTATTAATTTCTTTTTCTTATAATTAATATAGTTTGAGGGCCCTAACGAAGACCAGGAAGAGGAGATTAAAGAACTAGAAGAGAATGAGGAACATGCACGCTTCTTCTTGCTCGCCTTTTTTGGGGCCTCGGAAACTAATGACAACATTCCCATGGGGAAAGAGGACACAACGGATTCTTAACAGCAGTAGACACCACTAGCAGGTGTCACGTCCTTCAGTGCCTCCAAGGGTGAATCAGGTGTCAAGAAGACACCACAGGGTCTGTCTTAGAAATCCTGGCAGCAGTCTACAGACTGTCTCCCACCAACAGAATAAAGTACCAGGATGTCCAAGAAAGACCAAATTCCTTAGGTTTAGGGTTGTGTCTTTGTCATCATATTGCCCTACATAGTGAGGTGATGACTGTTTGCTCAGTAACAGGAACAGGGATAATGAGATTAAAGGCAGGTTTGTACAATAAACCGTCATATTTGCAACTTCATACGGAAACAACTGCAGATCTTTGTATTCTTTATTTAAATTCATCCCTAGAACACGACAGCCTGTTTGCACACACATCTATTTATTCTCGAAAGAGAAGGCAAAAATATTAAAATGCCAAAATTATCAAGGCAGCAATAGTACATGCATACAGTTTTCTGCTGCAAGCAAAATTGAACGTCTAGCTTGTATTCATGTAGGAACAAATGAAATTTCAGAATTTTCCTATGTACAAAAACGATGAGCACATTACAGTATATACCTACAATTACATATTACAGTATCAAAAATTCTACAGATGTAAATTTATGAGTCATTTCTAGAATAATTACTATTATAAAGATTTATGCTCATAAACTCAAAATATATAAAATGCAAGAAATAAAGATAATCTTACTTGACTCCAGTTATCTGCCAATCCTTTAGCTAGATTCTGAGATAATTGCTCCCCAAACGTAAAAACTGGATTAGTCTCCAGTAATTCGGCTGGCTCTGAAAATGTAATTTATTAATTTTACACTTATATACTGTACTTCTAAATAAATTCTTATAATTAATCTGTATTTTTCCTAACTATAAAAACATTAGTCCTTTAAAAGGAGTACTGTATGACTTCAGTGAAGCTGAATCAACAGTTTCAAACTTTAATCTAGGACCTGCCCCCTCCCCAGGTAGAGTAATCTTCACAATGACCATTAACTTCGGGCTTGGCAGGTGGTTAAAGAACTCAGGTTTGTATACTGTAGTTAGGAAAAATACAAACCATTTTTAAAAATTTGTGATTTGTTCCTTTAGGTATAAAAATATTGCCCTTTAATAGGAGATTCATTCTTAAAGAAAGTCCCTATAACCAAAACTGGCTGGTTAACTGACCAGGGATATGTCAATGTACATTGGTCCTGGAGAGGAACGAAAGTCATGACTCTTGTCAACCTCCTAACTACCTGAGCATAAAGATGTTGCAGGTGTTAGACTTGGTCCCTACCAGAAACTGGCAGATGGTCATAGAATAATCTTAATCCTTCGGGATATGGTGTATGATTGTATGGCCATTTAGGACATGGTTTAGCATATATTCCGTCCATCCTTCCCCTCCTGTATGGGAGGATGGGAGAGAGACTTCAATACATACTACTACTACTATAGTGTTGTGCCCTAAGGCAGGTACTTTCATGGATTAGTTACCCTCCATAATTCTCAATACATGGCCACCTTTTTTAGCTTTTGCTACCTTCTCCCTCCCTTCAGGTCATTTAGCATTGAATTCCTTTTATGTCCTATAGGTCTTTGGCCTTAAAATTTACCCTCTATAATGTTCTTCAGTATACCATCTCCTTTTAAAATGTCCTATCAATACATACTAAGTTGTAGAAAAGAGCTACTCAGGTGACTGGTTTACTTGCATCTAGTGTCTGGTGCAGCTCATAATATCACAAATGTTGCATCCCAAAAGAGACTTGGGTGGTGATCGCAACCTCAGACAAAATGCTTCTTATCCTTTGAGGGAACTGGACTCCCAACACAGTCTGCTGAGCACCTACCAGAGGTCTGATGGTAAACTCATTCAAGGACTTGTGGGTATACTTAAGAAAATAGTGGTAGTGAAGGTGTCTAGCATTTACATGCTCCTACTTTCAGCACTTGCTTCACATACTGATTCTTCTTGAAGGTTAGGGTGGAACTAATACCCAACTTCCTGAGAGGGGCATGCAAATCTGATGGTCTCACAAAGCCAGAATGAAACTGTTCTTGGATATTCCTTTTTTCACCCTACTGATGGTGAGGAACAGCCTCTGGTACTATGATCTAAAACACATGGGTTCTCTTCAAGACAAAGGAGCAAGTCATTTTGATTGCTGGCTACGTCGTGGAGGGAAAAGAACTCATCATATTCTGAGTTTTGGCCAAGAATTTCAAGATGAACATACAGACCTATCCCTCAAAATGACTCATGACATACAAGATGCCATGTAGCTTGTCTACTCTATTTTCCTAGGCCTAGGAAAGCAAGCAAACAGTCTTGAATGTCAGATCACCTGTCTGACGATCTCCTAAAGGGCTCATACTGAGACAGCTTGAGTGAGCTGAGAACTCTCGAGACATCCAATTCCGGTGGTCTGAGTTCTCTGGGAAGGCAACACTGCTTGAAGCTCCTCATAAGAATAAACAATTCCAAAGAACAGGAAAAGTCTAAGCACTTCAGTCTGAAAACTTGACTCAAAGTTGAATGATAACTTTTCATTGCAGAGACTAAGAGGAGTTTCTCTCAATAAAGGTAAAAGAGGAAGTCATCTATACATCCGACCAAAGAATTATCCCTTCAAGGACAATTATCACAGGATATGGCACTCTTTCTCAGGAAGACAGCTCAAATAGGATCTTAGCAGTTATCCAAACACCTGAGCAGTACCTCATGAAAAAAACATTTTCTTGAAGGAGATCCTGGATAATTGCCATCCGTGCAGTTACGGATGCCACTGAGTTATGGGTTCTCTAAAGGTGGGGTTGACAGAATAGATTGAGCCATTAGGGTAGTTTTAACAATACCTAGACTACTAGGAGCATCAACAGATCTGTTAACCAAAGTGTGGTTACATGAGAGCTACTAGGATCATCCTCATATTCTATGTCATCAACAGTCTGTTGATTACTTGATGTATCCAGCCAAAGGGTGGAAATGTGTTCTTATTCATGTAGTCCTAGGGATGTTGAAAGGTGTCCTCCATCACTGATCTCGGACTGGTGAACAAAACATAGGAAGCTTCTTGTTCAGCCGAGTGGTGAAATAGTCCATCGAAGTTCGATAGCGACACGAGGCAAAACAGCACAGCCAGGTGATGCATCCTTAATCCTTTAAAAGGATCGGCTGACACTGAAGGAAAAAAGGGCAGACTCTCTCCTTTTCACACTCATCAGCAGCAGAACTCTTCCTCAAATGGAGCACCCACGATGTGTAAGGAAAGCTACTTTCTTATATTCACGTTGTTGTTATCGTTGTAAGGCCACACACACGAGAGATAGAACGGCATCAGACAGGCCAATGGACAGCGTCAAGTATGTTGGATGACATCAGGTAGAACAAAAATCTGTCACACAATTACATCTATCAGTAAACACTGAATATCCTTGGCTTCTTCCATTAATATCCTTAGAACACAAATGTCTGCAAGAGAATTTATACTATCTGAAAGAAAAAACAAAAGATTAAAACAGCCAGTTGAAGATGCCAAGAAATACATCTGCACTCTCCAGCAGCTGAAATCAAACTGATGGTTGCTCTGCCCTCTACCCAGAGGAAACTATGTTTACCTCAGTAAAAGTTTAACGATAATTCCATCTTCTCTTAAATCGTACTCCTATCAAACGTCAATGACTTGTATTACGTGCAAGAACAACGGGAAATTTGACAAGTTTTCTCAGATGTACCCTCAAAGGAGAAAAATGGTATTGAACTTCATCAAATTTTACAAATAAGAACATGATTGAGTAATCATCCCTGCTACATTTCCACAAGAAACCTTTGTATTAGACAGCCTCAGATCACAATTCATTACAGTTACTATCAATACTGCAATTGTAGCAAAACCTTAAAGGGCAGATTTCTACCTGATCTAAAGACAAAGATCTTAGAAAAATAATTCAACAAAGAGGCTATTGTGCACAATTTTCCATTCATAAAGTTTGCAACTTTACCAATAAACAGCATATTTGACTCTTGATCTCTGTGAAGATATGAAAGACTTGAAAGTCCTACATTTTCTCACAGGCTTTTCATCTCTTTAATTTGTCAATTTAAAAAGGATTTTAAAAATTATTTTACTATGCAGATGTGTTTCTTGTCAGACTCTGTTCCACTAATATTCTATGTGAGTAGACATCCCTTCAAATAATACTGTATTCACAATAATCTATGTCTGATTTCACCATTAGAGTAATAATTAAATCAATACCAGCAATAAAAACTCACCACTTGATCCACAGGACACAAGAGCGGCACATACATTGAAACCAGTTTCCCTTACAAACCGATTGGTGTGGGTAAGTGTTGTGAATATGAGATCCAACAAATCCTGAAATGTAAAGAAATTCTGAATTATGAAAAAGTTTTACCAACATCTATAACATATTGAATTTCATCTTAAAACTAAATCAATTTCTAACATAAACAACAATAAATGCAACCATTTCTAGCTCACTGCAGGACAAAGGCCTCAGACATGTCTTTAGTCATGTTTGGGGTTTGGCCATTTTCATTACCATACAGGCCACTAGGGATTGGTGATGGTGGGAGACTTTAGCCTGACCGCTCACACAGCAAGCCTACCCAGTATGGATGGCACCCTGGCTCATCATCATGATACACAAACCCTTTCACAACATTAAGGTATCCCCACTCATAAAGGGTTAATTTTTATTAAAAACCCATTATATTCCCTAACCAAATTTGGAGAAAAGAAGAAGAAGAAGAAGAAGAAGAAGAAGAAGAGGAAGGAGAAGAAGAAGAAGAAAACTTTGATCTGTTTGTCTTGTTATGCAATTAAACGATTCTCTGTGTTGTTGGCAGCCAAAGCAGAGGTTGTCATAGAAATGTTCAAAAACTGGTAGTAGAGTATAACATGAAGATAGGCTTCAAAATCAGTGTCTGGGTACTCTGTATGGGTGTTTTCACACCTTTTTCCTGTATTTAGTCTTGTGCTGGGAGGAGTAAAGACCATGAATTGTCTCATAGCGGGAAGAGAGAGAGAGAGAGAGAGAGAGAGAGAGAGAGAGAGAGAGAGAGAGAGATGCTACCCACACCTGCTGGATTGCTGGATCCCCTTCACCTGTTGCAGAGTTCCAGGGACAACAAATGAATCTTCAGATGTGACGCCTGCTGAGAAAGTCACCGAAGCACAAGGCTATTGATCGGGCCCAGTCTTTTGAGGCATGGGCTGATTCTTCTGCATGTTTCATGGGAGGAGTAAAACAGTGGAAAATCCGACACTTCTAATGGGAAGGTATTTCAGTGCATGGTATAGGAGCTGATGTTCCAGCTACCAGTGCTAGGTCTCATTCAAGAGGGAGATCAAGCACAAGCACTACTTGTTACCTCATTTTCGTTCCTCTCCTGCCTGGAACATTCCCGAGACCAATGTGCCAGAGGTGAAGGAGTCTTTGGATTGCTGCTCAACCTAGTGATGAGAGTTTCCCCTGAATGTTCTCTTAACATAAAAATATGGGAAACATTGTACATTCTGGGAATGTATCAACTCAGGAAGACTATCTTAGTATGTTCTTGTTTTGTCTGCAGGGCAAGGAAGGATGTATTGGGAATACTTCCTTCCTTGAGAAAACATATCTGTACACAGTAGAAGCATTCATGCACCTACTACCAGTGGTCTGTCTTATACAGGACAACACATGAGCTCTGCTAATAGGGACGTGCACTGCATTATTGTATCTATCAAAGAAGAGGAGCTTGTAGGAGAGTTACTGCTCCCTGGACTCCAGTTTTGGGGTATCTAAATGTACGTGGATGTAATATGATAGAGAGTAAAAGATGTGAGATTTGAAGTATGTTTTGGAATAGAAGGATGGAACTATTGGCCTTGTGTGAGACAAAGATAAAAGGGAAGGGTGAAGTGATGTTTGGTGAATTGACAGGTAGAGAGTCTGGGATTGCAAGAGGAAGAGCAAGAGAGGGTATGGCTTTATTGCTGAGTGAATGGATGACAGATAAAGTAGTGAAATGGAATGAGGTATTATCTAGGTTAATGTGGGTAAGGGTTAATGTGGGTAAGGGTTAATGTGGGTAAGGGTTAAGTTGGGTAGGAAATGTTGGACTTTTGTTAGTGTGTATGGGCCAGGTTGTGAGAAAAGTGAAGAGCTAAATGAATTCTGGAATGAATTAACTAAGTGCATAGAAGGATTGGGTAGAAGTAATTATGTAGTTGTCATGGGTGACTTAAATGCCAGAGTGGGTGATGGAGAAGTAGGTGTCATTGGGAAGTATGGCATACCAGGCAAAAATGAGAGTGGTGAGAGACCGGTAGATGTGTGTGTTGAACAAGAGCTGGTGATAAGTAGTAGTTTTTTTCAAGAAGAGAGATAATAACAGGTATACATGGGTAGAGTGGCAAATGGAAGAGTGGTAGAAAGGGAATTAATGGATTATGTGTTGATAACAATATAGATGTTCAGGGGTATGGCTAACAGTATGCCTGATCACTTTTTGGTTGAAAGAAAATTAGTTGTAGCAAGAGTGGGGAAATAGAGTGGGGGATGTAAAAGGGAGGTAGTGAAGGTCGAAGAGCTGAAAAACCAGAGGTAAAAAGTGAATATCAAGAAAGGTTTGACGTGGCATATGACAAGGTGAAAGTGAGAGAAACTAGTGATCTAAATGAGGAGTGGAAGTTAGTAAAGTAATAGAAAATTTTGTTGGGATTGCAAGTGATGTGTGTGGCAAGAGGATTATTGGAGAAGGCAGAAGGAAGGGTATTGAATGGTGAAATGGAGTGAAGATAAAAGTGGAAGAGAAAAATGACAAATTCGTAGATAATTTGTATTTTTCATAACGATACAAAGCTTTAGCTATTCATTAGGGGTATTACTTTTGGCGAAACTGATAGGACGAGCCATTAAAATTTTAGGGAGGGTTAATTACCCATTCTGCTAGTCAGGGGGTAGGGGGAGAGTAGCTTGCTACCGCTTCCGCTTCCGCTCACACACCTGTGATTTAGCTCACTTTTCTTGGAGGTAGGACTTCAAGGGGAAGGAGCTGGTGGGTAAGTTTGTATAAATAGCTAAAGGTTTGTATCGTTAAGAATAAAATAAATTATCTACGAAATTGTCATTTGTTCCGTAACTAGAATACAAACCTACGGTATTTATTAGGGGTGACTCACCCATTAGGAGGGTGGACGTCCCTGCCAATCTGGCTTTTTGGGTTTACCCGGGGGCTCCTTATTTTGAATAGGCTTGTACCAAAAATAAGGAGTCCCTGCACCTTGCTAAACCTTGCAACGCAAGGTCCACAGCCTACGTAATCTGTGTACTGTATTGAGATATTTAGAAGTGTGACTGTCCAGGTAAAAGTTATTCCGAGTCTTTGTAAGACAAGTTGTTGTAACCAAGACTTTCCCAAAACCACCTCGCCAGGATATGGGAACACAACAGTACTGCATTAGCTTAATTCTAGGTACACAAGGAAGCATGGGTTAAATGCAATGGTTTGAGGTCAGCTTGTGCAGAGAACCCAGGGTGCTGCTTTCACCAAGAGAGGGGAGGATGAAGAAAAGAATAAGAGCCAGTCAAACTTTTCATTCACTCAGACTAAAACTGGGTGTCAGTACCCTCAACCTTCTGCTGTGGTATTATACCAGTTGTTGTGCAGTCACCGCAGGGCAGACAAAGAACGTATCAAGCCTCCCGTGGGTCACGTCTTGCAGGTAGTACACTGTGAATGTATTCTGACGTTTCCACACCACAGCCTGTAGAACCTGCGTCACTGAGAAGTTTCTCTTGAATTCCAGGTATGTAGCTACGTAGCTGAGCTCTGGAGAAACGTGGAGGAGGAGGGTCTGGATTCATGTCATAGTCTATGACCTTGCAAATCCAAGCAGAGATGGTGTTTTTAGTGACCATCCTCTTGTTCCTCCCTATGCTGATGAAAAGTGCAGGCACACGGGGACGGGCTGCAGCTGTCCTCTTGAGACACAGCCTCAAAATCCTCACTGGGCAGAGTAAGGGATGATCAGGGTCATCGGTTACAGAGCAGAGACTCGAAATGGCAATCTGCCATTCCCCGATTCTGAGTCTTGACTACAAACTCAGGGACGAAGCTGAACGTTACCTCTCCCCATCCCCTTGAATGGGCAATGTCGTATGAGAGACCATGAAATTCACTAACTGATGTGGACGTAGCCAAAGCTAATAGGAACACCGTCTTCCAAGTGAGATGGCGATCTGTTGCCTGGCGTAATGGTTCATAGGGAGGTCTCTTTAGAGACCTGAGAACTCGAACCACATTCCATGGGGGAGGTTTCACTTCAGACTGAGGACAGGTAAGTTTGTAAATCCGTATGAGTAAGGGAAGTTGCTGCGAAAATCATCTCTGGGTGAGAAGATGCTGGATAGTGTCCAGGCGTGAAGTTGTAGCAAAGCTACCGCTTCGTGGAAAATGTTGGCATGTGGTTGTTTGCGTATATCGTGTCATGGAGGGAGTTCTCTTGGAGAAACTGTCAGGAATTGCGGATGGTCCACAATCCATTCCACACGATGCCATAGCAGAGCTATGAGAGTCATTGCGAGGTTGACTGATGTTCTGGCCTTGTTGAGTACCCTCCTCATCAGACAGAACGGGGGAAAGGCGTAAAGGTCGATGTTGTCCCGCCGTTGTTGGAATGCATCTTGCCAAAAAGCCTTGCGGTCTGGAACTGGGGAGCAGTACAACGGGAGCCTGAAGTTCAAAGCCATTGCGAACAGATCTACAGTCGGAGAACCCCACAAAGTTAGGACTTTGTTGGCTACTAGATGATGAAAAGACCGCTCAGTACTCACTATCTCAGATGCTCTGCTCAGATTGTCGGCAAGCACATTCCTTTTGCCTAGAATGAAGCATAACAATAGCAGTATCGAGTGAATCTCGGCCCATCTCAGTATCTCTACTGCTAGATGGGATAGGGGCTGCAAAAAGGTACCTCCTTGTTTGTTGATATAAGCCACTACTGTGGTGTTGTCACTCATCACCACCACTGAGTGACCCACCAGGAACGGATGAAACAGTTGAAGGGCCAAAAAGACGGCCTTCACCTCTTGGTGATTTATGTGGAGGTACTCTTCTGACTCTGACCAGAGGCCTGAGATCGTGTGGTGCAGCACGTGGGCCCCCCCAACCTTTTTTTTGAAGCGTTCGAGAAGAGCATCAAATCTGGGGGTAGGATAAGAAGATCCACTCCCTTTCGTAGATTCTCGTCTGACACCCACCATTCAAGGTCCGACTTTTCCGGTGGTCCCATGGGGATCAGGGTGTCCAGGGAGTCTAAAGCCCGATTCCACCGGGACCTGTGTCGCCACTGGAGAGATCGAATCCTGAGGCGACTGTTGGGAACTAGACGGGCCAGAGATGAAGGTGCCCAAGAAGATGTAGCTACGTCTGGGCTGGAAGTTCTTCTCGTATGAGAAAGTGTCTTACGACCTTCCTCAGCCTCATTATCCTATCGTCTGATAGGAAAGCTTTGTGGCGATTGGTGTCTAATATCATGCCTAGGTATACCAGTCTCTGCGTAGGAAGCAGGGAGGACTTCGCGAGGTTTATCATAATCCAAGGATCTTTGCAAAATCTCAAAAGTTTGTCTACCTGTTGAAGAAGGGTTGACACCAAATCCACTAGGATTAACCAGTTATCCAGATTGATTGATTGATTGATTGAAAGTTTTCTGGCATCCTGACATCTAAGGTCATTGACGCCGATACCATTTACTGTATATGAAAATTAAAAGAGAATTCGATTAAAACCATAAAAATTAAGAAGTCATTAAAATAGTTAAATAGTTTTCAGAAGACCTGCTTCTGAAATAAATCTAAAAATTCCGCTCGCATAGTAAGACACATCATGTCCAAGAATCTTGGCAAGGATAAACCTGCCATCCTCACCTTGAGCCTCAAACAGATATCTATTTCTTAAGTTAGTAAAATTAGGGCATTCGGTCAACAAATGCCTCACTGTTAAAGGTACTAAGCAGTCCTCGCAATACGGTTGGTGTTGGCCCTTCAGCAGAAACTCGTGTGTCAACCGTGTGTGACCAATACGGAGACGACAAAGAGTCGTCTCCCATTTTCGGGGAATCATGTTATACCTCCAAGGTGATATGATATTTGTTACTTCCCTCATTTTATTGCCGTCTTGACTGTCCCAGTGCTGTTGCCATTTATCACAAACCAATTTCTTGATGTAAGGTAGGAGATCGTTACATGGAATGGGATACCTCCTTGGTAACAACTCGGATGCCGCATTCTTCGCCAGTAAATCTGCCTTCTCATTCCCAGACACACCTACATGTACTGGAACCCAACAAAATCGAACAGTTATACCTTTCCGTCCAATAATAAAAAGCCATTCTAAAATCTTTAAAACTAGAGGGTTACTAGAATGAAAAACTTCTAAAGCTTGAAGAACACTCCTTGCATCACTAAAAATTGTAAAATTACCCTCCTTTTCCAAAGCTATTTTCTCAATAGCGGTTAATATGCCATACAGTTCGGCAGTAAATATGGAAGCTGTTAGAGGAAGTGCACCTCTACAATTAAAATCATTACTATGTACTCCAAATCCAACGCCAGCATCAGATTTGGAGCCATCAGTATATATAAAAGTCGATCCCCTATGTTCTTCGACATGTTCCATAAAAAGAGACCTGGATTCTAAGTCAGTCATATTCTTCTTAACTCCAATAAAGTATTTACAAAATGATATGTCAGGTAATTTCCATGGAGGCGTTGATGATACCTTGAATGGAAGTACCTTATTTCTAATTATATCCAGACTATTTAAAAATCGTTTCACCCGAAAGCCATAAGGTTGAGGAGATTTTGGGTGCAACTCAAAGTATGATGCGTGTCTTACAAGGCTTGCAGTCTGAAAGGCTAGAGAGCTAGGGAGTCTTTGCAATCTAAACCAATACCGAAGAATGGAAGACATTCGGTAAAGGTCTAGAGGTAACTCTCCAGCATCAACAAGGAGACTTGGGATAGGCGAGGTTTTAAAAGCTCCAGTAGATAATCTAATACCTGCATGATGTATCGAGTCTAATATTTTTAACCGGCTTGGGGTGGCTGAAGAATATACCTCACAACCATAACTAAATTTTGGAAAAAATCAAGGCCTTGTATAATTTTAAAATAGTATTGCGGTCTGCCCCCCATGATGTATGGGACAATACTTTTAAGATATTCAGAGCTTCAACACATTTAGCTTTTAGTGCTTTTAGGTGAGAAACCCATGTAAGTCTACAGTCAAATATCAAACCTAAAAATTTGGTTTCCGATACACATGGTATCCGTTGACCTTTAATGTATATATCCGGGTCTGGATGTACTCCCCGGATACGACAAAAATGGACAATGGTAGTTTTACTTGTCGAGAACTTAAATCCATTCATGTCAGCCCACTGGATAATTTTATCAATAGAGAGTTGGATTTTTCTCTCAACCATTGCCATTCTAGTGCCAGCAAATGATATTGAGAGATCATCCACAAATAGTGTTGAGAGAACATCCTGGGGAATGGCTGAGGATATCCCATTAATTGCTAGTGCAAAAAGGGTTACACTCAGCACACTACCCTGAGGAACTCCTTCTTCCTGGCACTTACTCTCTGATAGAGTTTCCCCCACTCTCACTTGAAAAACTCTACGTGAAAGAAATGCCTGAATAAATAGTGGCAGCTCTCCTCTCAATCCCAATTCATGAATGGTTTTAAGAATACCATATCTCCATGTGGTATCATATGCCTTTTCAAGGTCAAAAAATACTGTAACATGGTGCTGTTTGGAAGCAAAGGCTTCACAAATAGAAGACTCAAGTCGTATCAACACATCAGTCGTTGAGTGCATTTTTCGGAATCCACATTGTATCGGTGATAAAATACCTTTCTTTTCAAGGTACCATATCAGCCTTGCACTGACCATCTTCTCCATGATTTTACATAAACAAGATGTCAATGCAATAGGACGATAGTTTGCTGCTAAAAACTTGTCTTTACCGGGTTTTAAAAAGGCTAAAATAATGGCTAGTTCCCAAACACTTGGGTAGCTATGATCATGCCATATTCTATTAATAATGCTTAAAATAAATAGCTTTGTATTAAAATGTACATGTTTAATCATTGCATATGGAATTCCATCGGGTCCAGGGGCTGTATCGTTGCAATGAGCAAGTGCGGAATCAAATTCTCTTTCAGTGAAAGGAGAATTATACGACTCTTCCCTTCTTGTTGCAAAATTTAAAATTTTCTTTTCTTCAGTGCTCCTATACTGGTGAATAGGGGCTCTTTCACACTTGCTGGATACATTTGAAAAATGATTAGCCAGGGCATTGCTAACTTCATTTGCTTCAGTTACATACTGGCCATTCTTCCTCAACACTGGTGGTGGGCTGGGGGTGAATTTGCCAGCTATCTTTTTTACTTTCCTCCACACAGAAGATGGTGGTGTTCTACTGTTAATAGAGGAAACAAAAGACATCCATGACTGGCGCCTTGCTTCTTTCATGGCACGACGGAACTGTGCTCTACATTTCTTGTACATTATTAAATTCTCATCAGTTCTGCGTCTACGCAATCATGTTAGAGATCTTCTTGTGGCTCTGTGGAGTGCAGTTAGTTCTGAAGACCACCACGGGACTGGTCGTCGTTTGAATAACCCTGTTGTTTTGGGAATTGAATTGACTCCTGCTGTATGAAGAGTTCCATTCAGTAGGTCTATGGCATCATCAACACTTTCAAACTGTTCTGCTCTCCCTTTGATTTCACTTAGCTCACAAAATTTAACCCAGTCTGCCTTGTCTAGATTCCAACGTGGCGATCTTTTCAAAGGCGGACCCTTGTTGGTGTTTATAATGATTGGTGCATGATCACTAGTATGCCAATCATCTGATGTCCTCCAATCAAAATCAAGAAGGCAGTTAGAGCTTGCAATTGAAAGGTCAATGCATGACAAAGTACCTGTCTGAACATGGAAGTGTGTGGGCTCTCCTGTATTAAGGAGTCCCACATCCTCATTCTCCACAATTGATGAGGTAATATTGCCCCTTGTGTTGGCCAAAACATCACCCCATAAAGGATGTCTACCATTCATATCTCCCAGTAAGAGAAAAGGTTGAGGGAGTTGTTGAATGACCTCTGCTAAATCATCATATAAAATATTATCATTTGGAGGTAAGTACAGAGAGCATATTGCATATTTTCTCCCTATATCAATTTGTACAACAACTGCCTGCAGGGTTGTACGTATAGACATGGGTATTTGGGGAACATCTCGACGAATGTACATGAGACTTCCGCCATGGCTCCCTGCTTGTTGATTATATGGTGTTCTATAGCCAACATACTCTCGAGGACTAGGAGTGTTAGAATCAAGCATACTTTCCTGTAGACATACAATTATGGGGGAATGCTCATGAATTAGGAGCTTAAGTTCTTCATATTTCGCCCTCAAACCCTGACAGTTCCATTGCAAAATGGAGGAGAAAACTATGGATTATTTCTGGAAGACATCTTGGATGAGGTCTTCCCATTAGCAGTTTTTAATGTAACATTATTACCAGTAGGTTTCTTCAGAGGTGGTCTTGTTATGTTGGGTTTAACGTTGGTGATTTTCTTTGTAATCTTTTTATCTATTTGTTGAGGTGGATGGTGGACCTCAACTTGAATTTCTGATTTATTCAGTCCATCTTCTGGTTCATTAGAAACATCAACAGACAAAACATCAAATTTATTTGATGTCATAACCTTAACGTTTCTAATGGAGGGTGGAGAGAGAGATGGAGGTCTCTCTCTTTTGCGATTAATAGATGGTGGGATTCGAGGTTTTTGCACCTTTCCCACAACAGGTGCATCAGGTAAGTTAGTCTTAAGTGGAACCTCCATCAGATCAGGCAAGGACATGGCCTGAGAGAGGTTTGTATTACTTTTTGTAATGGCGGCTGAAGGCTGTACAGCAATGGGCAATGACCTAGTGTTAATACACCGTGGTAAAGCCTCAGGAGGTGATAAGGTTACCTCGTTATTTGACATTTTGTCAGATAGTATACTTTTTTTTGAGCTATTGGCAGTGCTAGGTTGGTTTGATTTTAATGCCTTAGCATATGTATTTGATTTATTTAATAGTCTTTTGGCATGGGTCACACTTATGTGTTCTAAGTTTGATTTGTTGAGGGCAGCTTCCTCCAACTTATATAGCTCGCAAATCTTGTCTGTGGATTTGTGATTCGAGCTGCAATTTAAACACCTGGCTCCAAGTGCACACTCTCCATGGTAAGATTTGGAGCAAATACCACACATCTTCTCATTTTTGCAAACTTTGGACGGGTGCCCAAATTTAAAACAATTAAAACATTGCAATGGCTTCTGCTTGAAGGGTCTTACTTTAATCCTTTCGTTCTCGATAATAATATGAAAAGGTACATCAGCATCCTGGAACGTAAGGATTATCATTGATGTACCTGGGACTTTATGAACTTTCCAAACATTTAATGGACACATGGCCAGTATCTCCTCCTCTGTAAAATCATATAGGTCTCTGTTAAAAACTACGCCCTTTCCGTAGCTAAAAATTTAGGTGGGGTTTGACATCTAACTTAATGTCATCATTATTTATTTTCATATTGGACAATATTACCGACTGTGTACTGGATTTGGCATGGATAAGGAAACTATTTTTTCCGAAACGAGATATATCGCCTGGTGCAATAGTTCCTACTTTTTTCTGAATCAATTTGCATATTTTAAAATAATTCCCTGTAACCCCCTTTGATTCAGCTATAAGCCACATCGGTGGTTTTGGATTTCTCTGGGAGGGCATGACTAAATCTGCGCCTTTTTCCAACCAATCGGCAGGCCTGTACACATCTAAATCTTTTGGTACCTTATCGCAGAGAGCAGCCGCGACATTCAAGTTATTAACTTTAATATTATTCAAATTACTTATTGCACTAAATGCTTCGTCATAACTACTATAAGATATCCATGAATCCCAAGTTTCAGCTTCAAGTTTCATCCTTATTTCTTTTATGCATCCATAGCATTCAAATGCTTTACATAGATCATCATAATTTGTTTCTATTGAAATTTGTGTAACATGGAGGATTCGAAGTTTCCTCGTGTTACCCAAATTACTCGATTTAGAAATATCAGTAGAATGGTCCTTTCCCGTTCCGAGGTCATCAACAGAGCTATCCCTTATCACATTAGCAGAGGTCGTCAACAGTGCCGGGGGAGAGTCAGCGTATCCAGGGGATGGGGGTTCGTTCCTTAACCCTGGATAGGTACGGTGGGTCGTTTGCGACCCCGAGCGTAAAAAAAAAACAGGTTTTTCTCACGTGACTCACCCCTGTGACTGAATTTGTGGGTGATCGACCTGCAGGAGGTGTCTCCCCTACACGCTCTAGTAGTGTCCAGATGTGCATTGCTGTAGCTGTACTCCTTCCCCGATTTCTGAGACGCGTCGGGGTCGTTCGCGTCCGAGTTTACCCTTCTGAGGTAGTTTGCATAATTATCAAAGTTATTACGTATTATGAAATTGTCGTAGAATGGTGCAACTTGTATAGGTTATCAGTTGTGGAAAGTCTTGGTGGATTGTTTGGCTACCATGTGCATGTTTTTTTTTTTAGTTAAAATGTCGTTCATCACCACGTGGACCATTTTACCGCGAGTGCCCCTTTTTCATTTTTTTTCATTTTTTTGCCAAGTCATTTTTCCGTAAGATATTGCCAAATAGTGTCGTAAAACTTTTGCTTGTTTAGTGTTGGAAAGTGTGTCTAGATGATCTGGCTACCCATGCATGACTTTGTTTTTGTCAGATACGACGTAGTTATTGGTATATTGGGTATTTAACTGCGGTTACCAATTTCTGTTTTTTTTTTCAATATTTGTAAAAATTACTACGTAGTAAGGAATTGCCGTATATTATTCATTTTTTTTTCATGTTTATGTGTTAGAAAGTGTGCCTTGATGGTTGGGCTAACACGTGCATGTCTGTTTTTTTATCTGAGATGTCGTATATTAGAATGTCGGGCATTTTACCGCGAGTGTCCCTTTTTAATTTTTTTAAATTTTTTTGCCAAGTCATTTTTCCGTAAGATATTGCGAAATAGTGTCGTAAAACTTTTGCTTTTTTAATGTTGGAAAGTTTGTCTAGATGATCTGGCTACCCATGCGTGATTTTGTTTTTGTCAGATACGACGTAGTTATTGGTATATTGGGTATTTAACTGCGGTTGCCAATTTCTGTTTTTTTTTCAATATTTGTAAAAATTTACTACGTAGTAAGGAATTGCCGTATATTATTGATTTTTTTTTCATGTTTATGTGTTAGAAAGTGTGCCTTGATGGTTGGGCTAACACGTGCATGTCTTTTTTTTTTTATCTGAGATGCCGTATATTAGAATGTTGGGCATTTTTCCGCGAGTGCCCCTTTTTATTTGTTTTGCATTTTTTTGCTTAGTCATGTTACCGTAAGGAATTGGCAAGTAGTGTCGCAAAACTTATATTTTTATAGTGTTGGAAAGTGTTTCTAGATGATCTGGCTACCCATGCCTATTTTTTTTTTAGCCAGATATGGCGTATATATAAGTATGTGTTCAATTTTCCTGTGATTGCCATTTTTTCGTTTTTTCCCATTTCTTTCAAAATTACTACGTACTAAGGAACTATCACAGAGTAATATTTCATTTATATGTTTATTTGTCGGAAAATATGCCTTGATGGTTTGCCTAGCACGTGGCTGAAATTTTTTTTTTCTGAGATGCCGTATATTAGAATGGCCATTTTTCCACGAGTGCCCCTTTTTATTTGTTTTGCATTTTTTTGCTTAGTCATGTTACCGTAAGGAATTGGCAAGTAGTGTCGCAAAACTTATATTTTTATAGTGTTGGAAAGTGTTTCTAGATGATCTGGCTACCCATGCCTATCTTTTTTTTAGCCAGATATGGCGTATATATAGGTATGTGTTCGATTTTCCGGTGATTGCCATTTTTTCGTTTTTTCCCAATTCTTTCAAAATTACTACGTACTAAGGAACTATCACAGAGTAATGATTCCTCTAGATGTTTATTTGTCGGAAAATTTTGTTTACTTTTTTTTTGATTGAATATCATCAAATTTTTTTAGCTAAAATATTGTTTTACATTTTTTTTTTTTGATTTTATTTCCCTTCAAAAAAATTTTTTTGGGTCAGAATTTTAATTTTATAGTCTTAAAATAATCGACAATTATCCAGCAACCCACCATACAATTTTTATGCATATCCAATAATAATTAGATTAGTAAATAACACCTTGAAATTGACATACCCTTCCTACATTTCAAGTGGCAGATTAGGGAGTCTGAGTCAGTGTGGTTGGCGGCCATTTTGTGGACATATCCGAAGCGTAAGCTGCCCTATCTATATATATTCTTGTTCCCTATAGAATTTGTGATATTTTGGTATATTTTTACCTGCATAAATATCATATTATATAATAAATATATGTATTTTTTTACGAAATTTCCAAGTACTCAAAAAATTACCTTTAGATATGGCCCCTGATATAAATGTAATTTACAAAATAATGAAGATTTTTTTACATATTTCTATTTTAGGATAACATATGTTTATTCCCTAAAAAAATTAGCCACTTCCTATTTCATTTGGGTACCCAAAAAAATTCATGAAATTTGGACAATTTTTTTTGGCCAAAAAAAGTTACCCTTTTTTTCTCATTTCAGATCTTCACCTCCATGGGTCTGACTTCATCCAAAATACATCAAGATGTGTCCTAAACATTCAAGAATCAATTCCTAAAAGGATTTGTGTATATATGTATAAACCTTTTTTTTATGAATTTTTATGTCAGGTCTTTTTTTTTTCTACTTAATTTTTTAAAATATTTATAATAAATAGTTTTTCTGCAGATGAGTAGTATTTATCTTTACAGTTGTTTTAAGCATTCATTGAAGTTTTTTTTGGCAAAAGAAAAAAGGAGGTTACTGCAAAAACTGATTTTTCAAGAATTTTTTTTGGCGTCGGGGTCGTTCGCGTCCGAGTATACCATTAAAGGGGTGTCCGAGGACCGTACCTATCCAGGGTTAAAGAATCCATTATAGTAAAGAGAGGGAAAAGAGTTAGTTTGATGTACCTGCTCGAGAATGTTAGGCCATCACGCGTCGGAAAGGAAATTTGCACTCTCTACTATCGGCACAATGAGAGTATACTTCCCAGATGGTCCACTCCATACCCTACCCGAAGGATAGCATCAAAACAGATATAGAGGCACAGGTGTAAGCTGAACCCGCCTGTTAGGACTGAGACCAAGAAATTATGGAATCATCCTCCCCATATCTATAATGACGGGCTTCCGGCCAAAAGCCGAGAGTCCTACTCCAAGCATTGGATCCCCCTGGATTCCGAAGACCCAACACTTGAGAATAGTTCTGCCAAAAAGGTCCAAACCATCTTCGGGATGGCTGAAATCATCCAATACTCTCATGTATAGCTTTGAATGCAAACACCTCCCAACCGTGATACCTCCTCCCACTCATCAAAGCAGGCAGCAATAAAGGATGTATGAACATCCCCGCCGGGGCTACAATGGATGTGAAAACATCCAAGCCATAGGAGAAAAGAAAAAAAAAAAAAAATGAATATATATGTACATAATATATATACACATATAATGAGGGAAATTTTTCTCATAGAGTTTGGAAAGCAAGACTAAAGAAAGTTTGTGAAATTAGGATAAGGTCGAAGTAGTATTGAGAAAAAGAAAAAGGTAAAAGAGAGAAATTTAGATTCGAACTGGGGGAGCAATTTCCCCAAGTTCGAGAGCCCTCTTGCCCGTCACCAAGTTTCAGCACGGGAATTAAATGCCGTGCTGAAGCTTAATGACTTCATCAAGGCATTCTCTCATTAAGAGGGAGTTATCCAGATAACGGAGGAGACGGATGCCAATCCTGTGAGCCCAAGATGACACTAGGGCGAACTCTCTGGTGAAGACTCGAGGTGCTGTGGAAAGATCGAAGCACAGCATCTTGAACTGGTATTTCCTGTTGTCTAGGCTGAATCTTAAGTACAGTACTTCATTGAAGACAGATGGATTGGGATCTGGAAGTACGCGTCCTTTAAGTCCAATGTGCACATGATGTCCCTTGGTCTTACTGCTTGTCTGACCTTGTCTGCCGTCTCCATGCTGAACAGAGTTTGCTTGACAAACTTGTTCAGAGCTGAGAGGTCGATGATTTGTCTCCAGCCTCCAGACACCTTTTTCACAAGACAGAGTTGACTGAAGAAGCCGGGGGACTTGTCAAGGATCAGGAGAGTGCCCTTTTTAAACAGGGTGTGGACTTCTGCCCGGAGGGCTAGCCCATTTGCTGATCCCATCGAAAAGGAGTCTATTGACACTGGATTCGTGATTGGGGGAGGGAAAGATGTTGTGAACGGGACACGATACCTGAATGAATCACGGAGACTGCCCAGGTTTCGGCCCTGAGATGCTTCCACCTGTCCCAGCAACTTTGTAGGAATCCCCCCACTGGTGGAAAAGCGGGGGAATGCCTATCCTAGTATTTGCGACCAAGGCCGCTCCCTCTACTTTTCCCCCCTTGGAGGACTTAGTGCCTTTCCTGTCCTTGGTCAGAAAAGGCTTCTTAGACACCACTATCTTTGCTGCTGTCTTGTTCGTCGAGGTCTTAGCTGGGCGGGACTGCTGAGAAGCTAGTGGTTTATAGGGCTTAGATGTCAAAACCCTATGGAAGAGGGAGTCCTGGTGAGACTTCCTACATCTCTCAGCAGCTTCTTCCATGTCTTTTGGCTCAAAAAGAGGGGATCCCACTAGAGAGGAGTTCCTGAGCCTAGCAATCTCAGCATTCAGAACCTGCTGATGGAATCTCTCAGACACAGCATCCTGATGTTTCAGGATGGTGTTCGCCCATAAGTTCAAGACTTGATGGGCGAGAAATTCGATGGTGCTAGTGCCTGAGAGAAGTTAAGTTTCCATAGCTTTCCTGGTGCGTTCCTTGGAAAATTTCTCAGTTCTTACCAGGATTCCCAGGGTCCCCAACCAAAGATTAAGTCTCAAAGTAGCCTGCATGGCATACTTTGTGACTTTTTCCGAGTTGAGGTTCTCGGCTGCCGAGAAAGTGACCTAATGGTTGGAGAGCCTATCAAGAGACTCCCTTGGTGATCTCTTCCAGAGAGTGGTGGAAAGTGCTGGACGAAGCTCGTCCAAAAGTTCAAAATACCTCCTCTGCTGGACACGAGGAGGTGGGAGAAGCTTGGCGGTAGAGCCAGGGCGTTGAGAGCAGGAGAGCTCAGATAGCTATTGAGCAATCTTTGCCCAGGCACTCTTTAGCCCTTGAGACCTGGGCAAGGCTGCACTGGTCTTAGAGGGCTTTTGAGTGCCAAAGACACGATCTACGACCATGTCTTTGCCCTCTCGGGGGGGTTTCTCCGGGTCGGTAAACCCATTGAGTACCCTTATAAGAGTCAGGACTTGCCAGAAGGCATGTTTTGACTCCTGCTCCCCCTCTGAAGTGGGACTGACAGCAAAGTCTCTTTCTTATACCCAGAGAGCTCCTCTCAGTGTGGGTTGTGAACATTCCTAGAGTGACTGATAATTCCTGAAGGCTAGAGGTCCTTGAAGAGTACTTTGAAAGTGTCTTGCAGTCCTCTGATTCCTTCCGGGGAAGGAAATAGGACTCCAGCAAAAAGCCGGATGGAGTTGTCCTTCCTGACTTCTGCCTGTGGTGGAGAACTCTCTGTGCGAGGAGCATTTTACTCCGATGGTGGAAGAGAGGAAATTCGAACCTCACGAAACTCCCTCGACAGAGGTGAGGCAGGAGATCATCCGGAGGGCGAGTCAGGAGGGACAGGCCTTGAAGGCCTAACAGGAATCAGTTTCACCATACGGGATGTTACCTCGTTTGAGACTCTCTTTTTCTCTTCAAGGGAGAAGCAGCCAAGGTTCTTTGCAGACCTTCTGGTGCTGTCAGATGATGTGAGGTCTCCAAAGAGCGAGATGATAAAGCAGGCCTGAAGGCTTGCACAACTGCTCTGACCATGGCATTGAACTAAGGCTGTCTGCTGACGGTGGAACTGTCAGAGAGAGATCTTGAAGAGAAAGGGATCAATGGATCCCTGTGAGGAGTCTCGACTGATGACTGATGTGGTGGGTCCGCCTTCGAAGATGGAATCTTCGGAAACTTTTAACACTTCTGTGGAGCCTCTTCTTCCTTTTCCTGGTGAGTGCGCTGTAATGCGTTTGCAGTGAGGGGAATAGGGCAACTGTGACCTATCAAAAAGTTTGTCCTTTTGCTCTTTTTGACTCTTACACAAGTGCACAGGAAAGTGTTGGCGCGCTGGCGAATGCTGGTGCTGGTGCGCAGGAAAGCGCAGGAGCGCAGGCAAGTGTTGGTGAACAGGCGAATGCTGGAGCGCAGGTGAACACGGGTGGGCAGATGAGCGTGGGTGTGCATGCAAGCACTACCAAGCTGGAGAGCGCTGAAGAGCTGGGAAGCGCTGACGAGCTGAAGAGCGCTGGCGCAAAGGAAGCTGCTGGTGCGCACGAGAGTGCTTTTGAGCTGGAGAGCGCTGATGCGCAGGAGAACGTTTGCAAGCTGGAGAGCGCTGACGAGTAGGAAAGCGCAGATGCACAGAGGGGAGCTGGTGAGCACAGGTGTGCAGGCAATCATAGATAAGCTGGCGAGCACTAGCGAGCCGGCAATTGCTGGTTCTTCGAACGGCGAGAACATGCTAGAGAGCACCAGTGATCAGGAGATCGCTGGGGCATTGGAAAGCGCTGAAGCGCAGGAGAGCGCTGATGCACTGGAGAGCGGTGAAGCGCTGCTGCGCTGGGGAGCGCTGCTGCGCTGGGGAGCGCTGCTGCGCTGGAGAGCGTTGATGCGCCGGAAAGCACTGGCGTGCTTGAGAGTACTGACGAGATGTTGGTGAACACTGGTGCACTGATGAGCGCTGGCACGTTGGAGCGCACAGGCGCAAGCCGACCATCTGAAACACTGTGAAGGAAGGCGCGTTATCGAGGGCGACTGATGTTTTGAAACATCACGAGACAGGAACGGAGAAGCCAGGTCAGAAGGTTAACGAGATGCAGGAAAAGGAATGTGCCCTTTGGAAGGGCGAATATTCTCCGAGGGGGATCGCAAGCGATCCACAGAGGAGTCCAAGGCCGAAGTCCGAGAACTAGCAGCAGCGTCGTCAGGAGAAAGTCCAGGAACGGGCAAAGGTCGAGGGCCAGATGACGATGGAAGAGGAGGCTCCTCTGCCGGGGAAGGCTGCAAAGACGAGGCTGAAGAGCTGAAGAGGCGACTTTTCACCGATGGTGAAGGGCCACCTCTAAGGCGAAGCGGAGGGCGAGCTCTGCGAGATCGATGATGTACTCTGAGGCCTGGTGGATCAGTAGGCTGACCTTTTCAAACAGCAGTCCTCTGCAGAGGAGTCTCTATGAGTGAACTCCTCCTTCGAAGAGAAACACTCGCATGAGAGATAGATGAAAGACTTTGCTTCTCCCTCGAAGGATGATCAGAAACAAGGGAAGCGCAGTCGGCAGCAACTGCTTTAGAGTCTGAAGAGGCAGAGGCATTGGCAGAAGCAGCAGAAGAAGACTGCAAACTAGCACACTAGCTGTAGCAAGGAGTCCTTGCAGGGTGGACCTGGAACCCCTATGGACAACCACACTTGTACAAAAGGAGAAAGACACAAGGCCTCCCCCGGGGAGAGAGGTGGGGCTGCTTTACTAGGGGAAGCAACACCATCTCTCGAGGACCAGGGTTGACCATAAATTAAAGGACTTATGATACTACTCGACAGTCTCTCGGAATTGGCCGATCGAGTAGGATCTTTGGAGGAAGGTCGGGAAACGGAAGAAGCAGCCTTGGGTTTTTTCCCTTTTGAAGAAATCTTCGAAGGAGAAATATCCCACTTGGACTTCTTCTTCCGCCGTCACCCAAACCTTTCTCACTCGAAGGTAGACCACTCCTGACACTTACTATCCTTGTTTTCACTATCACCTCGGCAGGCAGGACAAAGGGTGCGACGATTGGTATCCACGGTTGACATGAAGGTACCGCAGTGCCGGCCTTAAGGTCCAGGGCAGGTACGCATGGTTGGCAGAAATCAACACACACACACACTAATAAAGAGAAATCACAAACAAACGCATTAATGGCAGTCCAAAATAACTTGGTGGGGATGAAGAACAGCAATGACGTTTCACCTTCCGAGCCAAAAGCAAAGTGAGCTAAATCACAGTTGTGTGAGCGGAAGCAGTAGCAAGCTAGCCCCCGTACCCCAGCTAACTAGCGGAATGGGTAGTTAACCCTCGCTAAAATTTTAATGGCTCATCCTTTCAGCTTCCCCAGAAGTAATACCCCTAATAAATAGCGTAGGTTTGTAATCCAGTTATAGAACAAAGAGGACATTTGAAGAATGGCTGCTGAGTTAATAGTATAGAGAAGTATGAAAGATAAAAAGAGAAAAATGTGGAAGTAAAACGTAAGGTAGCTGAGGCAAAGCGGGCAGCTGACTAGAGGTGGGGCAAGGAATTGGGTCTTTCGTATGATGAGAATAAAAAGAGGTTTTGGAAAGAAGTAAAGAGAGTAAGGAGGGGTGGATCAAGAATTGAAGAGACAATAAAAGATGAAAATGGAAGGAGAACGTGGGCTGAATATTTTGGAAGGTTGCTGAATGTTAAGGATAACTGGGAGGCAGACATAATTGCTGGTGCAAGTGTTGAGGTGGCAGTAATGGGAGATGAGAATGACAGAGATATTACAAGAGAGGAAGTGAAGAGAGCACTAGATGGAACAAGATCAGGAAAAGCACCTGGTGTGGATGGTGTGAGGTCTGGGATATTAAAGGAAAGGGGTGTGACTGTACTTGAATGATTGGTGAGAGTGTTTAATACTGTATATGTTTCATGTTGTCAATGGTACCAGTGGACTGGGTGTGTGCATATATTGTTCCACTATACAAAGGTAAGAGAGATGTGCATGAATGTTGAAATTCAAGGGATATTAGTTTGTTGAGTGTGGTTGGAAAAGTGTATGGTAGTATTAATTAATGGGATTAAGGATAGAACAGAGAATGCAAGGGTTTTTTAGAAGAGGTAGGGGATGTATGGATTTTTAGGTAGGCAGATATGCAAGAAATAATTAGCAAAAGGTAAGGAGGGGTATGTTGCCCTCATGGCTCTGGAGAAAGTTTATGATAAGAGTTGATAGGGAAGTGATGTGGAATGTGATGAGGTTATACAGAATTAGTGGAAGGTTGTTGCATGTAGTGAAGAGTTTATACATAAGCAGTTAATCCCGAGTTAGGATGGGAAATGAAGAGAGTGAGTGGTTTCCAGAGAGAATGGGGCCAAGACAGGGATGTGTGATGTCGCCATGGTTGTTCAAATTGTTTGTTGAAGTTGTGAGGGAGGTGAATGCTCAGGTGCTTGATCGAGGATTGAAACTAATAGATGCGAGTGATCCTGAGTGGGAGGTGAATCAGTTGTTGTTTGCACATTCTACGGTAATGATTACAGACTCGGTAGAGAAGCAAGGTAGGTTAGAGACAGTGTTTGGGAGGGTGTGTAAGAGAAAGTAGTTGAGAGTTAATGTGGATATAAGTAAGGTTATGAGATACATGAGAAGGGAGGGTGGTGCTAGGTTGAATATCATACTGAATAGAGTTACTTGAGGAAGTAGATGAGTTTAAGTACTTGGGGTCTGTTGTTGCTGCAAATGGTAGAGTGAAAGTACATGTACATCAGTGAGTGAATGAAAGATGTAAAGTGCTGGGAACGAAGTAGGGATAGTGAGGACAGGTGTTAAAAAGGAATTACCAGCTAGTGTATATAAATGTGTTAAGGTGATTTGGCCATGTAGAGAGAATGGAAAATGACTGTCTGCTGAGGAGGTGATAAATCCAAGAGTTGATGGGAGAAGTAGAAGAAGAAAGCCAAGGTTTGGGTGGATGGATGGAGTGAAGAAAGCTCTAGGTGATAGGAGGATAGATGTGAGAGAGGCAAGAGAGCGTGCTAGAAATAGGAATGAAAGGCAAGTGATTGTGACGCAGTTCCGATAGGATCTGCTGACTCCTACAGTCGCCTTGGTGACCGCTGAGGTAGCAGCAGTAGGGGATTTGGCATATGAAGCTTCATTTGTGGTGGATAACAGGGGAAGGTGGGCTATGGTACCCTTGCAGTACCAACAAATCTCGGCTGAATCCCTCGTCAGGCTGGGAGGAACTAAGAGAAGAAAAGTCCCTTTTGTTCTTTTTTTTATGTCGGCTATCCCCCAAAATTGGGGGAAGTGCCTTGGTAGATGGTTAATTGCGAACACCCAAGATTATCCAGAAAAACAATGGTTACATGCATGAACTTCTATGTGCACGAGCTTCACGAACACTATCCCAGGAGCAAGATTGTCTCCACCAACGATAGTCCGCACACATGAGCTTGATGAATACAATCGTCTACGCTAACAACTGTCCACACGCACAAGCTTACTAAACACGATCAGCCACAAGCACAGTCATAATGCACATATGCTTTATGAGAACAATACTCATGCATATGCCCTCTACATGCAAAGGTCCACGCATTTTGTTCCAGATTACCTTTAGTGTCCAAACTCTCCATCACAGCTTGAGCAGTCTTGGTATGATTACTCACTAAGTTTTTGGTCTTCTCCTCTCGCCCAGCTGAGAGAAAAAAATACCCCTGATCAATCTCTCCCAGTGTATGCATGGGAGTTTTGGTGCATACTGAAAACTTGTATACTTTGGAGGATTATCCTAGTACATTCTCGTCTCGTACGTAAGGCTACTGCTTATATATCTGGAACAATCCCTTCCCCGAGAATATGTTTTCGTTTCAGCACGCGGTTCAGGTATAGTATGTGCTCGTTGGACTCATGGGACTAGACACCTCGTGTCTGTTCTTCAGTGACTTTCGGGTTATGAGATCGTACCATCACAAGTGCCAAGACTTCTTCACGTTCTTTCCTTTTGTGTTTCATCTACACAGGAACATTCCAATTATGGTCTCTACAAGCAAGACAAGTCTTTTTGCACTTGTTCCTCACAATCTGGAACCACATAATAAGTAGCAGCAATCAGAATTTACACTCTATTTTTAGATTTAATCATTACTTTTGAGTTACCAGGGAACAGGTGCACCTATCACCTGTTACTTCTAAGTGCTAGCAGACCACAAATCTTCAAAGAGATCTGATTCACTGAAACTGCTCGTTCGCCTAGAGTTTCCTACACTCGGAAACCGGTCCAGGACATGGGATCCTCCCAAGCTTAAGAGTTTCCTAGGTTGCAAGGTCTTTCAACTCATTCTTGCAATAGGAATTGGAACAAGTGATTTCTCAGGTGCAATCTCAGCTCTCATACAAGCATCAAGATGTACATAGTGCTCACAAAATATTCAGGGAAGATCCTTTCCAACCAAACAGAGACATGTCTTATGACATGGAAGTCACTTCCAAGTCAGCCTTCTTTAGCAGCTTCTTGTTCCACCTTTGGTTTGATGAGGTCACATACTTTGCTTCAACTTGGAAGAGGACATTCCCTAAACAGGCAGAAGATACGGACATTTCTGACACAGCAGCCATATTACTAGTGGACCTTTGGATCCCAAAGGAACAGGACAGAGAAATGCACTCAAAATCTTAAAGATGGTTCTGTAAGTCTTTACAATTAACTCTTCCAGTGAATTAGACTAGGGCCTGTTGATCTACCTTGTCGTTTAAAATGAAGAGGGCAAGTACCATATAGTTGGCCACCATGAAGATTTCTTGCACTCACTGTACCTGAAGAATATGTAAATCTAGATACTACCCATTCCTAGGTTTGTCAAAATTATTTCCTAGTCCTCTAGGCTTTGGTTTTCAGTTCAAAACCAGAGCTTCAGCTTGCCTTTTGCCTTTTTGGTACCAACTCGACCAAGTCACTCTTGGGTTTTCTTGACAATCATCTTGTCCCATCAGTCTCCAAGAGGGAATACTCCAGTACCGACACAGCTGACCTCCTTTTTCCACGATATGAGAATTGTGTTCAATGAATAACCCACACGGCCAGGAAGAAATACGGGACCAAATTATACTGATAACTTATTCGTTTCAGCAAATGGAGGGAAGTAGTGCAGTCATTCCAGCACGACCAAGAACTTGTGGCTGGACGTTAGCAAGGTCCTCTGAAAATTCTCTTGTCATGGAGAAATCATTCTACACAGCCTTCCACATCAGCAATTGCTCAAGAATTTTAGGAGGCACCACAGGTAACCAGCCAGCAATTTCCCTACCATATGATTTCAGTGGAATAGGAAACGTGGGAAGATCAGGCTTGATGGTTAATTGATTATTTTCTCTCCAGGGGAGTTCCCCTTGAACCCCACCCCTAGGGATTCTGCCATTCTCAGACGAATCTGAGGATAGTGGGGCACACTTGGTGTACATGAACACATTGGGGAAGTGGTTCATGGAAGTTAAAGACCTGCTTTTCAGCCTACTGGAAGTCTAAGCAATGTTTTTTGCTATCTCCCCAATGAGGTCTAATGTCATCCAGTAATGTTGAAGAACAACAATTCCACCTTTGCAACTCATGTCTACAGGCAAAGGGGTACTATTTCACAGTACCTTTGTAATTGGCCAAGCAGGTATGCATCTAGGCATGCAAGAACATGCTCAATCACGGGAGGCATGGAGTAGCATCAATGACTCTTCACCAGACTCACTCAATCACCAGGGGTACAGAGTAGGATCAGTGACTCCTCACTTTAATGTGTGACGGAAAGGCTTCTTAAACTCTGGTTATTGCCTTCGATGGATCAGTTTGATTCATAATTGATCCAGAACTCAAATTCTAAAATATCTCCCTATAAGCTGCTCTTCAGTTCCAGGGACATCAGTGGTATTTGGGCCACCTTCCAACGCAGCAGTTCCTTTAAATACCTTAGCCTTTCCATCCACTTATCTGGTCTACTGATTACTCAACTGTCTATAGACAAGTTTGGTTTCAAATTATCTTGTGTGTTCCAAATTGCCACACAACGGATGGCATTCGGATTTGCTGATGCTCTTCCTTTAAATACCAATAGTACTACCCTTCGTCTGCTAGTGGCATCGTAAAAAGGGATACTTTGCTTGAGTGGAGCTTCTCTGCATTAAAAAGCTATCACTCAGTCTTTAGCTAGATTTCAGACTCAAAAGCTCGGACATTTTCCCCTTTGCAGGACCAGCCTAAGGCTCTGAAGTAGCATCAAAAGATCTCCCCCCCCACCAAGGAACTCGACCCCCATGGGAATGTTGCTAGAGTCCTGAGGTCTGTCAAGCATTCCCTCCTTTTCCCTTCATCGAGGATCATATACGATATGACCGCTACACTACTCACGAGCCTAAGACTCGGCAATACGATGGACATGTCGCATGATATTTTGTATGTCATTTGAAATTCTTAATGGAAGAAGACCTTGCCCTCACTCATTCTAAAGCGTGTGTCCTAGTATCAGCTTCTAGCCCAGCACAGCTTCAATCTCATGTCTTTCTCCATCTCTTCCATATAAGCAGGGTGCAAAATGACTTTCCTCACCACTTTTACGATGCCATTAGCAGGCGAATGGCAGTTCTACCAGTACTTAGAGGAGGAGCATGAGCTAATCCATGTCACCACAAGATAGTCAGTCTTCTTCCTCCTCCAACAAAGCTCAGACCACTGCAAAGGAAGCCACAACTTGCACTCGTAACAGGGATGACTACGAACAGTCATGCCGCCTGCACAAGGGCACAAGAGATGGGGGTCCATATACTCTCTACTCTTAAACTTTCAGCAGTTAAAGCCGGGCTTAACATTGTCTGTACGTGGGACATCCATCACAGTCACATTGACATCACATGAGAGAGGAGGAAGCAGAACAAATTAAAACAGTCAGGTATTGAAGACACAGAAAGTACATCCATACTTCTTTTTAGGTGAAATCTATCTGGCTGCTCAGTGGCTTGTCAGGTGGGCAGGCATAACACTTCCACCTGGCTGTAAATATCACCACCTCATAAATTTTATCAGATAAATTCCAGCTTTCATACTTCTATTAAAGAAGAAAGATTTGTATTCATGTAGGAACAAACATAATGCTGTAAGTAAATTTGTTTACACTGAAAAGTTTTACTATTATAAACTACATAAGAGATAAGACCTGAAACCACAGTTTGAAGATACTGCTCTAACATCTAATGTTTACTTCCTACCTGATCAATGTAAGGGAGAAACTTGCAACCACTGCCATAAATCATATTTTCTAAACATTTCATATTTGTCTCCAAGTTGCGCCACCCTGCAGTATCATGAAAAATCTGAGCTGCATCACCACTATCCCTCTGTAAAGAAAAGAAAAAAGCTTTAAAAATAGGAGAATACATCACCACCGCTTGAAATATCTGTGCTTCGAAATGAAAAAATAGAGAAGTAATTTGTATTTTTCTAACTACACAAACCTGAGTCCTTTCTTAGGAATATGATTCCAGTTTGGGTGGAACTCGGCTATTAAAATCTACAATGAGGAGGTAGTAGTTGTCTGGAGGGTGGCGAGCAAGCCCCATCCATACGACAGGCCACTTGGCTCCCAATTTGACCTTAAATCTTGGACTTACATGGTGACTGAGGCAAAAAGTGTAACTTAACAGCATTCATTATTATTACGGTATTTCTATGGTAAAATCAGTTTATGACTATCTTTTACACAAGAACTTTACATTTGCATCTTCTGAATGACCTCCCCATCCTGATTTGGAAGCGTTGTAGTGGTTTGCGGACGGTGGCCAGAGGTAGAACCCAAACTGCCTAGTGTCCGAATGCCGACCACAACCCAACGTTCACTACACAAAAAAAATATACAACGGTGGAATACCTAAACATCTAGGTAACAGGTCAAGAGAACGGAGCACTGGGCACCACCCCTTGATTTATACTGGGCAAGGGGTCCCAGCTAGAACCTTACTTCCTCCTTTTATTTATCCTGCCTTGAACTTGCTGCATATAAGTAAAATAACAGAACATTAGGTGAAAGGAAAACATTATAATTTATTTAAATCTGACAACAGGATACAGTGTGGGAGAAAAAAACTATGATACAGTAAATAACTTAGGAAGATTAAAAAAAAATACTACTAAGAAAAAAAAGTGGCTGAGAAGGGGACACATTGGTGAAAGGTTCTAGAATGAAATTCTGTCTTCATAAAAACAAGAAAAAATATTTATTTTCTTTTTAAAAGGAACAACTAAGAGAAAAAAAATACAAAACTATAGTATGAAATATCAAATCTTCACAAAACAAGCAGAGACCTAGATACACTCGGTTGTGAGGCATGGGGAAGCAGCAGGTTCCGATTCGAAAGCTGCGGCGGACTACGTCAAAACATTCGCCTCAGAACAAGGATACATCCCCCAACAAGTGTTCAGCTGTGATGAAACTTGCCTTTTCTGGAAGAAGATGCCCAAGAGGACATTCATCATGGTAGAGGAGAAGAGACTAACGGGCCATAAACCCATGAAGGACCGGTTAACTCTAGCCTTGTGTGCCAATGCCAGCGGTGACTGTAAGGTCAAGCCACTGCTGGTGTACCACTCAGTAAACCCATGTGCTAACTGCAAGTGATTTGGTGCGCTAATGCTAAGGCTTGGGTTACGCAGAATTTCCTCACAGAATGGGTTAATCTGTGCTTTGGTCCAGCGGTCAGAAAATTTTTGGCCGAGAAAAGCCTGCCAATGAAATGTCTCCTGGTCCTTGACAATGCCCCTGGTTTTGAAGAGGACATTCTTGATGAGTATAGGTTAATCAGGGTCCTATATCTCCCACCCAACACCACGCCATTCCTCCAGCCCATGGACCAACAAGTAATTTCCAACTTTAAAAAACTGTACACAAAGCATTTGTTCAAGAAATGCTTCAATGTCACAGACAACACCAATCTCACCCTTCGTGAATTTTATAGGGAACATTTCATTATCATCCATTGCTTAAAAATTATTGACGATGCATAGCAGGGTGTCACACGAAGAACTCTTAATTTAGGATGGAAGAAATTGTGGCCAGCTTCCGTCACTGAGAGGGACTTTGAAGGGTTCGATACGCCAAACCCTGATGAACCCGAACCTATTGTGGTGGATGAAATCGTGTCTCTTGGAAAGTCCATGGGGCTGGAAGTAGATGAGGCAGACGTGAACGACCTTGTCGAGGAGCATCAGGAAGAGCTCACGACACAGGAATTGATCGAGCTCCAAGAGATGCAACATTAAGAGGTGTTGCAGGAGATCAGCAGCAAGGAGGAGGTGGAAGAGGAGGACTGCCTTTCTACGAAGGAAATCAGAGACATGTTAGCGGAGTGGGAGGAGTTTTCTGATTTTATGGAAAAGAGGCACCCGGACAAGTTGGCATGTGGTCGTGCGTTAGCCTTTTGTGACAACACTAGTGTACGTCATTTTCGTAACATTTTGAAGGGGAGACAAAAGCAAACATCCCTAGATAGGTTCCTTTTAAAAAGGCCAGCAAAAAGTGAAGGTGAAAGCGAGTCAAAGAGCGACATCGCAAGCTCGCTCCCAGAAAAAATTAAAATAGTAAGCCAACTTACATTGCATTAACATTGTATCTGGTCTTTTTAAATGAAGTAGGTTTCAACTACTTAGTCATTTACCATACAGAGGACTTACATCGAAAATTGACTTTCGTCACATTTCCTGGAACCAAATAATGACATATTACTCACCATAAGTAGGTCAGGGTATTATTATATTACTCAGCAGGAGTAAACATCTATTAGGAACAAATCCAATAAAATTAAAATGGTTAGGTCAATTATACTAAATATTGCACATTCTCTTCTTAATAGGAAGATTAGGTAAACATTAATATGCTTATCAGACAAAAAGCTTCATCTGATTTGTAGTAGAGTAAGAGAAAAAAATTGGAAATATTTTAAAAGTCAGAAAATCATGATCACAAAATCCCTGCTTCTCCTTAACAGTTATGAATGTTGAATGTGAATAAAAGACAGATAACCTGTGCTCTAATCACATACTGTAATTCATTCTAGCAATAAGAAAAATTCCAGATTATACTAGTTTTGTTTTGAAAGACATTAAGTGAAGAAGATATAGCTATTATTAGTTAAAGATGCCATTTGCGGGGCTGCATCTTCTATAGCTGAGCCAGCTGGCAGACAAATGTGAGAATGCAAGTAAAGAGTGGTAAGGGTGATCTACCAGAGAAGATAACTCATGACCAAATTACTCAAATGATTATGTTTTTTATGCAATAAAGCATATATGTAAACAATGTGGTTTGTACATTGTGAGGACACATTTAATCAATCAGCTAGCTAGTTTTTGCTTTCTATCTAGAACACTATCTTCACTTTAAGTACTTCCTTTTACAAGTGTCCTTTCATGATAAAATTATCATATTCCACCTTCAAAAATTTCTTCTATTTCTGACCCTTTCAAAACCTTATCCTTAGCTGTTTAATTCAATTCTGTTATTTCTAAGGTATGACTTATTTGATGAAAAAATAAGGAAGACATTCTTACCCTTTCTCTTGATCCAGCAGATAATTTTTCCATCAAGTGTCTTGTGCTTTCGTGTTCACTTCTTGACGCTTCATCATCTGTCACCTGTCGTTCGAGATTGCTTCTCACCAATTCTAAAACTTCTGAACGACAGGAAGCGTATGTAACACCACCATCTTGTTGACACAGTGCGCCTAGAACTTCCCCTGGAATGCAAGGAGAAAAATCATCTTCACTATAAGAAAGTGATACATATGTAAGGAGAATGGAAAAAATTCTTTTCACTATAGAAAATCACACATATCGAAAGTGTAATGGAAAAAAATTCCCTTCACTATAGGAAAGTGACTCACATTTAAGGTGTAATGGAAAAAATCTCTTCACTATAGGAAGTGACTCACATATTTAAGATGTAAGGGAAAATATTCTTTTCACTATAGGAAAGTGACTCACATATTTCAAGTTTGATGGAAAAAATTCTCTTCACTATTGGAAAGTGACTTCCATATTTTTGGTCTGACTTATATCAACTATATAATAGAGAAAAATTCTCATCTTTATAGGAAAGTGATTTACATATTTCAGGTCTGAATTGTATCAATCATAATTCTCACAATGTGATTTTCATGATCCATTCATTTACTATACTGAATAAAAAATACAAAAAGTCATAATAAACTTGAAAGAATTTCTGAAATTTTTCATTGCATCCAGGCAAAATTTTAAATCTAAAAATAAAACATATAAGTACAGTATACATACAAGAAAAGATATATATTACTAACAATTACATAGCATAAGGACAAGGCCAGTCATTAGCAATAAATCATTAAAGTAACAAGAATATAAGAATAAGAATAAAAACTTAAACTAAGAGAGAAACTCAATTTAGCAGGGCATTTCCCTATAAGAAGATATTACCTTAAAAACTTTAGAATCAAAATCTGACCAGAAGGTGAAACTATGATTTCATATCCTTGACTGGGGAAGCTTGGTCATTAAGCTTCTATCTGGTTTGAGGAGTGTCACTTCAGATATAACATGTACACAAATGGCATACTGTATACCATATCACTTCTGTTTAAGAGTAACTTTGAAAGCAAGAACATTGGTACACGAACATTGCAATTCAAATTGATTTACGATCAATGTATCAACCTGCGAGAATAATTTTGGCCCAAATGCATATTTTGTGGGCAAGTATCAACAAGACAACACAAAATCATTCAGGCCAATACACCACACACATGTGATTTTTACAGACATTTTCATGCCATTTGAGATAAAAGGCAAAAACAGTTGTCTTTACATAGATACCTTGTCAAAACTGAACATAAGTGTAAATAAAAGACAACCAAGAATCTGAAGAGGTTTTTCAGGACTCTGTCCAGGATCTTGAATGGTAGAATAGCGTACATATTTAGACCCTCCTAGTTCAAGAGAAAAGCGTCCACTGCGGCTGCTTCCTGGTCTGGGACTGGAGAGCAATACATTGGCAACCTCTTTGTCATTTGAGTGGCGAAGAGGTCTATCGAGGGTTGACCCCACAACAACCAAAGGTTGGTGCACACCTCGTGATGTAGGGTCCACTCTGTAGTTAGAACTTGCCTTCCCCTGCTGAGAAGATCCGCCCTGACGTTCTTTTCCCCTTCTATGAAGCGAGTTATCAGGGTTATGTCCCTCGCTTTCGCCCACAGTAGTAGGTCTCTTGCAGCCTCGTAAAGTGAATCCGAACGAGTGCCTCCCTGTTTTTTGATGTAAGCCAACGCAGTGGTGTTGTCTGCGTTGATCTGAACCAATCTTCCTTGGACTTCCTTCTGAAAGTGAATGAGGGCTAGGTGAATGGCCACTAGCTCCTTGACATTGATGTGCCATTTCCTCTGAGTCTCTACCCACAGTCCCGATATCTCGGCCTTCCCGAGTGTTGGCATCGGAGTTCAACACTAGGTCGGGGTTCCTCTGATACAGTTCGAGGCCTTCCTGGAGTTTGTTGGCATCGTCCCACCAACTCAAGTAATTCCTGATCCCCAGAGATATCGGCATCCACTTTTCTAGACTTTCACCTCTCGTCCAAAACTTTGCCAGATGAAATTGTAGAGGCCATAAATGAAGCCTTCCCAGGGAAACGAACTGTTCGATTGATGAGAGGGTGCCCAGAAAACTCATCCATTCTCTCACCGAGCAGGACCGTACGTCTAGGAAATGTCGCACCTTTACTAGGCAATCTAGAATACGTTTCAGGACTGGGAAAGCCCGAAAAACCGCTGAGTGAATTCTCATCCCCAGATAAATGATATTCTGTGAGGGTGTTAGTTGAGATTTGGCCAGGTTCACCTTCAGACCTAACTGCTTTGTTAATGACATTGTAATTTGAAGAGCCTCCAGACACTTCTCTTGTGATTCTGCTCTGAGTAGCCAGTCGTCTAGGTACAAAGAAATCCTTACTCCCTTTAGGTGAAGCCAGCGAGCCATGTTGGCAACCACTCGGGTAAAAACATAGGGAGCCGTGCTCAGTTCAAAACAGAGTGCTTTGAACTGATACGTGGTTTTGAGGAACACGAAACTTAGAAACTTTCAGTGGTTCGGGTGTATCGGGATGTGGAAATACGCGTCCTGCAGATCCAATGACACCATCCAGTCTCCCTGTCTGGTGCTTGCAAGGACTGACGCAGAAGTTAGCATGGCAAATTTTACTTTGCTGACGAACTTGCTCAAAGGATTGACGTCCAGAACAGGTCTCCATCCCCCCAAGTTCTTCGGGACTAAGAAAAGTCTGTTGTAAAACCCCTCCGAGGAGGTGTCCTCTACCACTTCTATGGCTGATTTCGACAGCATAAGATTGACTTGTTCTTGAAGAGCTGCTGCCTTGTTCCCTGAGTAGGTTGTTGTGAACTCTAAGGGTTTCGACGACATGGGAGGCATTCTCAGGAAGGGGATCATGTATCCCTCCTTGAGGACATCGATTGTCCAGACGTCCGCCCCCCTTTGATTCCACTCTCGCCAAAAGTGGGATAGCCTGGCTCCCACTAGTGTCTGGAGATTGCATGTCTCACTTCCTTGATTTGGGTTACTGTCTTGGGAATCTGCGAGCTTGACCTCCACCAGCAATTCTCTGCGTTCTCCTTGAAGGGGCTCTCCCACGAAAGGGCTGGTGAGTGGGAGGAGCTTCCTTTTGCTTCCTTGCTAAAAAGCTGGCAGGGAGGACTTTCTTAGCAGTCCTAGAGATAAGCTCTTGCGTAGCCTGTTGTGCCAGAGCTGCCGACAAGTCTTTCACTAAGTCAGGAGGGAAAAGATGAATACCCAAAGGAGCAAATAAAAGTTCAGATCTCTGAGCAAGGGTCAAACCTGAAGATAAGAAGGAACATAACATAGCCCTCTTTTTAAGAACTCATGCCATGAAAAGGGCAGAGAGTTCGATGGAGCCATCCCTCACGGCCTTATCAAGACAGGCAATCAGATGCATCTGAGCCTGGTTCTTGGGGTCAGTGGCCTCTGCGAGAGCCCCGAGATTCCAGTCCATAAGGCTGAAGACTTCTATCGTCCTCAAGACGCCCTTCAGCATATGGTCCATTTCAGAAGTGGACCACATAACCTTCGACTTGCTCATGGCTGACCTGCGTGAGGCGTCGACAAGTCTGGAGATGTCTCCCTGGGAGGAAGCAGGAACTCCCAAACTGAAAACTTCCCCAGTCTCATACCACACACTAGATCTAGAGGCCAGTCTAGTAGGTGGAAAGGAAAAGGCGGCTTTTCCTAGATCCTTTCTCTTGGACGTCCATTGATTGAGAGTTGTGAAAGCTCTCTTAACCGATCTAGCCAGAACCATTTTCTTGAAGGAGGATGGTTTACGGGGTCTGCCCTTCAAAAACTGAGAGGGTAGACGCTGAGGCATGGGCTGAGCAAAGTCCTCTGGATACAGTGTTGTTAGGACCGTCAGTAACTTTAAGGTCAGCTGCCTGCATTGTATCCTGGGATTCCTCTTCTAAAACTTCGGCTTAGAGAATATCGATCCCCTGAGTCGAATGGGAGGGAGACAAAACCGCCTCTTCTTGTCGATTATCGTCTTCCAGAAAAACCTCCTCAGGCTGTGATGGAACATCATGCAAGCATATGTCTATCTTGCTGCATGCATCCAGGTTGCTGTAAGCGTAAGCTTTCAGCGTAATGCATGCGTCCAGCATGCCGCGAGGGAGCGTCCAGAACCTTGTCGCTTCCTGAAACGCGTCCCGATCTCTGCGAAGGAGCGTTGCTGAGCGCAGGAATGAATTGCTGTCCGATAACGCCAAGGTTAGCGGCAGATCCTTTCCTCAGTCTGTTGATGTCCTTTGGTTCTTTACGATATACGTCTGTTCGTGAACTGTATGTATCAAACAGAGACATAATTGACCTCTTCAACTCGGACAAATCTGACACTTGTGGCGCGTCCTGCGCGCGTCCAGACTGCTGCGAAGGAGCGTCACGATTCTTATCGCTAGCTGAACTGTATAAGGATCACTGCAAGGGAGCGTCAACTGTAATCGGGTGACCACCAGGGGAAAGTCATTGCGACATCTCCCAATCTTGGGGAGGGGGAGAAGCGTGCACAGACGTAAAATGAGCAACCTCTTCCTCCGAAGAACTAAGTACCTTATGCAACTGTTTTGGCGCTGGCACGTCGTCTTCTACCGAAAGAAAATCTTCTGGTGAGCTCCAGTTACTACAGGATGGTTTAGCAGGAGACATACGTCTCTTGAGCGGCCTAGAGAGAAGCGGTTGACGCCAACCACGTCGCAGTTTCGCGTCATCCGACAAGGACGAACACTTTCTAACCTCGCCTTTCCTGCAGCGAGGGAGAGCGTCCTGGGAAACGTCAACAGGATCGCTCGAGGGGACGTCCGTTTGCTGATCAAGGTCTGACATATCCTTTCGCCTTTCGACATTCCTTCTCCCAGGGGTTGGGGAGCATGGAAAAGCTCCCGGGCTGGGATTATGACGGACACGAATGGACGCACCCTCCACTTCACTTTCACTATTCACAAGCTTGCTTTGCAAGCCACGCACTGCAACCCACATAACTTCTTTTTTCGAAGTCAGGGAAAGAACCTGTGCACCTAAGGCTGAAATACCAGCCATCACATCCTTTAAAGAAAGTTCACTTACCTCCGACACCATAGCGGGACCTGGGACTACTGCCTTAGGATCAGGAATAGGAATATTATCATGATGTACATTAGAAGGAATATGACTATCAGACTATTTGAAACAACGCTGGTAGATCTAGCTCTTATGAGCCTATCCTTCTCTAGTCGCTTAACATAACGATCAAACTCATTCCACTCTTTATCAGACAAAGACTGACATTAAACACATCTGTTACTAAAAGTACAAACCTGACCTCTGCAACCATTATATATAGAGTGAGGATCAATAGAAGCCTTAGGCATACGAGTCTTACATCCTCTAACACACCTTATTATAGTCAGCCATTTTGTAATAAGAAAAAAGTCCAGGTCAAAAATCCAACAAAGTCTCTCTAAACTGTAGTGAAAAGTCAAAAGAATATCCAAAAACAAGCAGTGAAAGCCATTAACAATAATCCAACAAAAGGTACTTCACCAAATTGTAGAAAAAGTAATATCAGCGAACTGTAAGTTTACTTGTGAACGAAGGTTCTGGAGTGGGAGGTGAGACCTTCCGGACTCACCAGTGGTAGCTTATACACCCCCCCCTGGAACCCCCCCAAGCGGCGGCGCGAGCCCTAAACCACGCCCCCTTGGGCGGAGTTACCAGGGACGAGCGGGTTGACTCGGCAATGGAAGTCACATTTTTGAAGTTGTAATAGAACAAAAAATAACACAGAAGTGGTTGAGCTTACCTTGGTAGTGCAAGTTATGAAGGAGTTACTGTGAAGGTGCAAATTGTTGGACATAAAGGTCTTTTTACTAGTAAATTCAATCTTCTTGTGTTCTCTTGGTTGATATGAATATTGAAAGATTCCAGTTTGTTTTCTGTGGAATAATAGTGATTGTATGTGTGTGTTCTTGTATATAGCCTACTCTGTTGAATTATGAAGTTGTTAGAATATTCCCTCCTAAGTACTGTACATGGTCTCCTCGGCTCACGGGGGAAGGGTTGGAGGGTGACCCAGACTTTGAGTCCGGAAGGTCTCACCTCCCACTCCAGAACCTTCGTTCACAAGTAAACTTACAGTTCTGGAGAGGGAGGTCTCAACCTTCCGGACTCACCAGTGGTAGCTAGGCAGATGCTTCAGGGGGCTTGAAGATGAAGTCCAGCGACCACAGCATCGAAAGCTCCCTGTAAGCCGAGGAGAGCATAGTAAGAGCTGAAGACAGAGTCGCTTCTCCAATTCATTCTGGACATGATTTCTTGTATCGATACTCCATTGTATAGCAGTCTTGATGAAGCTTGCCCCCTTATAGAGTGAAAATTCGTTGACTGTTTAGTTGCATTTGGGTCGGCTCTGAAAATGCACTCCCTGAAAAGTTGTCTCATTTTTTGTAGAGACATTATCTTGAAGTGTTCATCTAGCCATATGTGGTCTTTCCTGTCTATGTTTCTTTCCATACAGACTTTGTTGGTGTATTCCAAATAGAAGTTCAATTGTCTGACTGGACATATTTTTGGTCTGTTAGGAAGCTTCCTAAAGCTGATCTCTATTGGTGTGTAGTTGTTCTTTTGGTTTTTGGCCATGAAGGAAGGGTGGTTCCGTAAGACAATGTGTTCTGGGGTGAAGGTGCTCCTGGAAATGCTGAGATTGTTAAATTGATTAGCTCTTAAAGGGCAAGCTAAGGCTACTAGGAACAAGGTTTTCTGTGTCAGTAGTAAGGTAGAGTTATCTTTCGTGGTGTTGAGAAATGAAATTACTTTGTCTAGATCCCAGCCAGGGAACTGGTGAGAATTTCTAGGTTTCCTTCTATTAACTCCCGATATCATTGCTTTGACATATTTGTCCTCTGCAAGACAGTAACCTGGGAAATAGCCTGACAAGATAGGACCTAAAGCTGCTCTGTAGCTCTTCAGGGTGTTGTAAGACAGACCCTTGTCTATAAGGTGATTGAAAAATAAAATAATTGCTAACAGGGGGAATTTGTTGTCTCTTCCATACTCCTTGTGAATGAAACTTTTAAAAATGTTGTATAGGTTTTCATACTTGTGCAAGGAGCTGTCCCTCAAGCTGACAGCAATTTTGGAGCAAACCTCAGGAGGAAAGACGTTAGGGAGCTGATCCTTTAAATTTTGAAGGCGATCAAAGTTGATTGGAGCTTTGCTGAGGGTGAGATACAATCCTTGAGAAGTATCTGGTAGTCTTCGATCTTCACAATATATTGTTTGTGCTGCTTCGCGACTGACTTCACTAATGGAATCCATGGTTCCGTCCCCTGCGATATGGTGCAGAAAAGCATATTATTATTGCATTCTTTATTGATTTTAAAAGCTACTTTGTGTAGTAAGAATCCTGGTGGAAAGGCATAGAGAGGTGTTGATCCCTTCCAGCTAATCGTAAGTGCATTATTGCTGATGGCTTTTTGATTTGGAAGAGATGAACAAAACTTTTTGCACTTAGTATTGAAGCCATTTGAGAACAGATCTATTTCTGGGGTGAAATTGAAGTCAGAGCAGATTAAGGAGAATAGACTGTCACTGAGGGAAGTTTCTGTGTGAATGGAACCCAGGTCCCTGGAAAGTGAGTCTGCGATGGTGTTACTTACTCCCCTGATCCATCTGGAATTTATCTGTATGTTGTGATCCTTCATGGTACTAAGTATTTTCCTGACTAGTTCATGGGCTAACTTGTTTCTGATACTACCCTGTTTCTTTATCCAACAATTAGTAACCTTTGAATCAACATGTATTAAGACTACCTTGTTGTATAACCTTGTGATGAAGTGTTCCAAAGAATAGAAGCAAGCTAATAACTCTCTTACATTGATGTGAAGGGAGGATTCTTCATTTGTCCAAGTTCCATTTATTGAGAGCATATTACCCGCTATTACTAATGCACCTCCCCAACCCTGGTTGGAAGCGTCAGTGAAAAGTTCTGCATCTATCTGTGGTTTTGGAATGTTAATCTCTCTGTACATTTGTCTCTGTTCCCATGGCTTTAGGTATTTTTTGAAGGTGTGGGGAATGATTTTGTACCCTGAATTAAAATAACTGTGGTACCTGTGGAGATATTTAAGATGGAATCTTCCCAAGCTTGTATAGGATGCACTAAAATTTAAAGCTCCGATTAACATTTGATAGGAATGCAGGTCGGATTTAACAGAGTTGGAGAAAGCTTTGGCCAATTCGACACACTTCTCTATGTTTTTCCCACTGGGATTCATAGTTTTCTTAATCATATTGTAATGCACTCCTAAAAATTCAATTCTTTGAGTCGCTTCAATTGTAGATTTTTTAAGTGAGATATTCCATCCTAAGTCTGACAAGATCTTAATGACTAGCTGAATGTGATTTTTACATTTTACATAATCTTTTGCTAATATGAGAATGTCATCAAGATAATTGAATATTAAGATGTTATATGAAGTTCTAATATACTTGATCACTGTGTACATTATTTTTGAAAAAATATAAGGTGCTGTCTTTAGTCCAAAGGGTATCACAGTCCATTTGAACTTCCTTTTACCTAGTTTGAAGGTTAGAAATTTCTGGCTACTTGCATGTAATGGAATGTGCCAATAAGCATCTTTTAAATCTAGTTTGCAGGCCCAAGAGTTTAGATGTAGATAGGGAAATATAGTATTGGCCTTGAGCATGGTAAAAGAAGGTTTTTTAATCATGGTGTTGAGCACTTTCATGTCAAAGATTAGTCGTACTGTTCCATCTGGTTTGAATTTATAAAATATGTGGTTGGAGTAGTAAAAGGAAGTTCTGGGGATCTGCTCTATGACACCTAGTTTTAGCAGTCTGTCACATTCACTTTCCAATATTTTACGCTTGTTAATTGAATAAAATCTATCTTTACCTGTTCTTTTTAATGACCTCTGGGCTTTAAGTTTATTATTAAACGGAATTCTCACCCCTTCATTGATAATTTTACAAGCAAAAGAGGCATTAGGAAGCTTTCTCCAACTATCAATATTCATCAATAATGACTTACCTATCCTATTCTCTGGGGGGCTCTGGGAGGAGTTATTCATTGGTTTTGAGGCCAAAGGCGAGGTCTCTTTACTTCTATCTTGATTTATAGCATTTGGCCCAATGTCATGATGGTCTGGTGCGGAGCAAAGCTCTTTATTATTTGGTGCTGAGCAAAGCTCATTAACCACTGGTGCTGAGCAAAGCTCGTAATTAACTGGTGCTGAGCAAAGCTCATTAACTGGTGCGGAGCAAAGCTCATTATTAACTGGTGCAGAGTAAACATCGTTATCAACTGGTGCATAGAATACTGGTGCTGAAAAAATCTCTCTTTGAACTGGTGCGGAGCATGGCTCAATTTCTAGGGTCTTTCTTTTCTCTGGCTCCTGAACTATTAGCTTGTCCATTTTGTGACCTCCCCCCCCTGTACCCACCTCGCCTATTACCTCTTCTAAGCGGCTGAGACTTGAATCTAAAGTTAGGGTTACCTTTGAGGAAACTGAACCTTCTTCCCTGAAATCTGCCCCCGAAGTTGAATTTCCTACCCCTGAAGTTTGCTGCCCCTCCTCTGAGGAGGGGACCTTTGTGAAAGCAGGCAGCAATGGCTGATTTTTGGTCTTCAGTTAAATTCCAAACTTCTTTAATGTCTGCTTTGATTATAAGATCTCTTATTTCTTCCTTGAGGTATCTAGGAAGTGCTCTGCTTCTGAAATTTCTTATCAAATTTTGTATGAGGTCTATGCTCCTCCTTAGGGGACCAATAATAATTTTGGACAAAAAATCAATGTCATTTACTTTGGAGGGGTATACAATGTGTGCCAGTGCTGCATGCCCTTGAAAGGCAGAAATACTCATTTTAATATTTTCAATGTCATAAAAAAATTTTCTCTTATAACTGTCATCAAATACCTTACCTTCAGGCCAGAAATTCAACTTTGGAGTATTAATTAATTTTAAAAAGTCTGAGAACTCCTTATTTTGACTACTAACAAAGAATTTATCCCGGTTATCACTATGGCCTTCACTGAAAGTTAATGCTACTAGTGAATTATTCAATTGAATTTTCCCTTCTCTATGAAAAGATGGTTCAGCTTTGAAATTGGTGGAAATATATGAAGGAATGGGTTTATTGAAGGTAAGAAGGTTGAAATCTTCGTAATCACTTTCATCTCCATTATTATAAAAGGAAAAGAGGTCTAAATTTGCACTTTCAGGTAATTCAGGTGATCGTCTTGAGCGCTTAGTAGGAGGGGGAGCCTCATTCTTCTTAGCAGGTGAACCACTTCTGCCGAGATGAATGTTTAATATCAGTGATTTATTTACCATAGAATAATTGAAATTTTGTTCAACAGGTATAGTAAATATGGACAGCAGCGGACCTAGAAGGCTGAAGTCAGGCAATGGGGTTCACGACTCAAATAGCCCTCTTAGGTTAATTCAGTGCCATATTTAAGTGAATGATAAGTTTAAATGTTATTATTAATAAACTAGACCTGCCTCATATGTAACCCTTATCAGATAGCCCCCCAGGGCCTAGGCTAGTGTCGATAGGTTTAAAGCGAGAAATGTAAGCTCGAACTTACCTGTGGTCCAGCCTACTGCCTATTAAGCGCGTGCTTTTAATGTGTCAGGCAAGCAATTTGTTTTGTGTGCTTAATTATAATTTTGTAATATATAAAAATTGGAGTATTTAGTTTGTTTATACCGATTAATCGTGTAGTAATCATGCACATGCTTTGCTTAAGCTACTTACGCTATGTTCGGAAGTGCCTGCTCTAAGCATTCAAATCATAACAAGCTTACGTATGGGGGCCGCCATTTGCATTTGTGACGTCATTAGTCTAAATCAGCTGCTTTCCATATGACGTTTTCGTTGTAAACAGAATTTAAAACCTTACCTTTTCTGGATGATTTGCATAAGAGTTTGATTCTGTTGTAGTAACATATTTACGATATCAGAATTAGAAGGCATATCACTATCTGCAGTCGATTGTGTGCGTTTTTCGTTACTGATTACGTTCTCCTCTCCGCTGGAGTCTTCGCTAAGCCGATGCACCTCCGCGGAGGTAAGAATTTGCCTAGACATAATTAAGCCGTGGGCTGAGATATTACTCTGGTTGCTGAGTGCAGAATAATGAAAATCAGCAAATGTTGGGAGCAGCGGGAGGGAAAAAGAGGAGAACGTTCTGTGCCGAAGTCAACTTCAGAAAATGTGACTTCCATTGCCGAGTCAACCCGCTCGTCCCTGGTAACTCCGCCCAAGGGGGCGTGGTTTAGGGCTCGCGCCGCCGCTTGGGGGGGTTCCAGGGGGGGGGTGTATAAGCTACCACTGGTGAGTCCGGAAGGTTGAGACCTCCCTCTCCAGAAACAAATTTCCTAGGTGTTGACTCGATCAACAGCAGGGAATTTCTGAGGAATGTTGGGAATGGTTCCGGTTACCTATGAGAGATGCCACTCAGGTATGACCACCTACTGTCATGGTGGCGATTGCCGCGAAATTTGAATTTCTGCCGTGCGCGCGTCGAAACGCAGGATGTAAGCTATATATATGTAACTACCAGGGAAGTTACATACTTAAAATTAATTATTTAACAGAAAATCCCTAGGGAGGAACTCCGAAGAGGAACCCAGAGGGAACAACATAGAAATAAGTATTGCGCCCTTCCTTCCCCAGTCGACATCCATGGGAGAAGGGGGGGAGCAGAGTAACTGTAATAAAAACAGAATTACAATTATTTAAATCAGCTAAGAATATTCACTAATAGTGAGAACCACTGATCATCCGAAGGGAAGTGTTCCTCACAGAGAAAAGCTGAAAAGTTAAAATTACAATTATAATTTCACTAAAAATAATTGAGATAAACAATCGGAAGAGCAACCTAACCCGCGCACGGAAAAGGAGCTTCCCCAATACAGTAGTGCATGACCTCAAGAAGAGAAAGACCGTAGTCAATTCCCTTCGCTCAGAAATCCATGTTTCCTGTAGGAAAAGGCGAAGACAATAGTTGAATGAAGAAGGTCCAGGCAATGACGATTCCCTTACAGCGGCCGAGTTAACGGTTATATGCCGACGGGAAGACTGATGGACCAGAGAGGGAGAGGTCGTTCCCAAAGAAGTGGAACTGTGCTGGCCTTGCTAATCTACGCAAGTGTCGTTGTCATATATGTATCACACACACAGCACAAACACTGAAAAGGAAACTTGTAACATTTCTATACACATATAATTATATATACATAAACATTAAGAATGTTTTCATATATATACATGTTTTAGAAAAAGTAAGTTAAAAGACAAAAATTAATGGCAGTCCAGAATAGGCGAGGAGGGAGAGAAGAAACAACCGCTCTCCATCCGAGCCAAAAGTAAAGTGACTAAATCACAGGTGTGTGAACAGGAGTGGTAGCAAGCTAACCCCCCTACCCCCGCTAACTAGCGGTGTGGGTAGTTAACCCTCGCTAAATTTTAATGGCTTGTCATTTTAGCTTCGCCAAAAGTATAATCCCCTAATAAATAGCGTGGTTTGTATTCTAGTTACGGAACAAACTCAAATTCAAAGAATGTATTAGTCTTTCAAAAGCCCTTGCCTGCCATCATTAGGTATAATGTCTTATATGTTGAAAAGATGAATACCAATAATACCCATATACTGTAATTCCAATCTGTGATCCCTGTATTATCAGTATCAAAAACTGATCTACAGTTATAGAGTAATACAATAGCATTTGACATACCTGCTGCCTGTCTCACGCGAACTTCTAGATCAGTGAGCATTTTCAGTGCTGCCTGCCGAACTTCTAAATGAAAATGACTATCAACATCCGGTTCCAATGTAAGAATAATAAGGCGTACGCCTAAGAGAGACCCATGTTTACTTTCCCACGGACTGAAAAAAAAATATTCAAGTTTAATTATCACTACTTTGATAATTTTATAAAAATCTTTCATCTTGTGAAAAGAAAAGGTATATAGCATATAACCTTATTAGAAAAGACAGCAAATTTCTGATATTCCACAGATGCCACCTAATGACAAAGCCCCGAGAAACAATTGTATATTAACTTTGGATTTTGTATTTCTTACATCAAAGTTTAAGATAATTTGAAACAAATACTGTATTCAGACATTTTCTATATCAAGTATAAATTCAGTGTGTAAAGGCCTGAAGTACTTAACCCTCTGAACCCCAAACCACTCAACATAACATTGGGCACTCGAGAATCAGGACCTTTTTGGGGATATATTACTTAACTCTTTGAAAACTGCACAATTAATTGAAGTTGTTCATTCCCAGCACCCATCCCTAGCTCACAATGATAGTGAGGTTACAAACACTAAAAAAGAGACTATCGAGCTCAAGTGGATCTCAAATCCCAGTCCAACTGGGTGCAAGTCAGGGACATTTCCAATAGGATACCACAACCCTAAATATGACAAATTCAAAGATAATTTGTATTTTTCCTAACCATACAAACCTTAGCTATTTACACAGGGTTTACCTTTTAGCGCAGCTGAAATGACGAGCCATTAGAATTTAACGAGGGTGTATTACCCCCGCGCTAGTTAGCGGGGGGGTAGGGGAGTGGTAGCTAGCTACCCCTCCCCTCCCTCACACACAGATGAATGCTCACTTTCACTTAGAGGTAGGACTTGTCTTGGGGGACAGGGCTGGCGGGCAAATGTGTGTAAATAGCTAAGGTTTGTATGGTTAGGAAAAATACAAATTATCTTCGAATTTGTCATTTGTTCCCTAACCGAAATACAAACCACGCTATTTACACAGGGTGACTTACCCCTTAGGTAGGGTGGAAAGTCCCCAGCCATACTGGCTTTGGCTTTACCCGGGGACTCAGAATCCGAGTGAGTAGCACTCGATAAAAGGAGTCCCTGCACCTCACAAGTTCCTTGCTCCGCAAGGAACCATGTGGCCTACATAAGCTTGTGTGTGAAGGAAGAAGTGTGACCCGTCCTAGGCAGTTGACCTGGAGTTCCAGAAGGAACTCTGGGTTAGGACGTTCCCAATACCACCACGTCAGGGTATGGGGGACGCGACAGTATTGACTCAATACTCAGAACACAAGGAAGCATGGTTTACCTGCAGAGGTTCGAGGTCAGCTATGCAGAGACCAGGATGCTGCTTCCCCGTAGAGGGGATGATGAAGAAAGAAGTAAGGGCCAGACATACTTCTTTCGTTCATGCAGACTAAAACCTGATAACAATGCCCTCAACCTTCTGCTACCTGTCCAAAAAGGAGCCTGAGGTTAGACCAGCTGTTGTGTAGCCACTAAAGAGCGATAGAAAACGTATCGAGACTCCTGCTTGTAGCACCTGCGTCACAGAGTAGTATTACTCGAAGGCGAGGGACGTTGCGATGTATCCAACATCGTGCTGTAGGGCGACGTGACGGGGGAGGGTCTGGAGACAGGTCGAGATGAATGTCCTTGAGTCCGGGCTGAAGAGGTATACTGGTGACTCTCCCCCATGTCCTCCTTGTGCTCCCAAATCGGCTGCAACTGAGGACAAACTGCAGCTGTTCCCAGCGCTAACCTCTCGATTCCTTTACTGGCAAGAAAGAGAAGGTCTTGGGACATCAGATACAGAATGGAGACTCGAAATCTTGAATGAATCGGACCGAAGGGCCGGGACCCCCAGATTCTGAGTCTAGCCAACAACTCAGGAGCGAGCCTGAATGTTGCCTTCCCCTCTTCCTTAGAAAGGGGGGAGTCGTAAGAGACCAAGAAGATTGCTTACACACTGGCCGTGGCCAGAGTGAGCAGGAGACCCAAGGCGGAATACAATCCGAGGCCTGTCGTAAAGGGTCTTGAGAAGATCTCTTAAAGGACTAAAAGTCCGAGCCATGCTCCAAGTTGGAGGTCTTCCTCCGACTAGGGCAGGGACGATCGTAGCTTCGCATGGGCGAGGATAGATCCAGCGGGCAGGAAAAAGTTATTCCTTTAAGCTTGAAGGTCAGGGAAAGGCTGAGCGACAGGCTTCATTGCAGAGAGCGGAAAGGAGTTTCCTCCCGCCGAAAGGCAATAAGACCGTTATTGCTGGAGAAGAGGCCTCAAGGGAAGAGGTATATCTCCCACGGCACCAACCACCTTAGACTCTTCACTTTGCCTGGGAGACCCCTGTGGATGACTATCGCAGATGACGCGACCTCCGTACCGCGACTGTAGCGGGTTGTCTCTTCTTGAGGAGGAGGCGTAGTGTCTCCAGGCATGAAGCCGAATCGACGCTCCGGTTCGGGAGAGATGTCGCAGTGTGGTTGCTTGAGTAGTCTGTGCCGTGGGAGAAGCTCTCCGGGGAGTTCCGTCAGGGGAAGCAGAGGGTCCAGAAACCGTTCTGCGCATAGTCCCAGTGGAGCTCTCCCATTGAAAGGTTGACAGACAACCTGGTCTTGTTGAGACCCATTCTCCACAGATAAAAAGGAGGGAAGACACAGGCGTCGAAGTTGTCCCACCATCACCGGAATGCATCTTGCCAGAGTCTCGGGGTCTGAGACTGGGGGGAAGAATAGCGGAAGCTTGAGGTTCCAAGCTGTCGCGATCAGGTCCCCCAGACCAGTACTTGCTGGTTACCCAAGGTCAAAGACCCCCAGGTACACTCTCTCTACGAGGCTCTGCTCGGATAGTCTGAGAGAACATTCCCCTGCCTGGAATGAGAGAGCCGATGGTGGTATTGAGAGAATCTCAATCATCCCGGTATCTCTACTGCAAGATGTGAAGGTGTGAAAATGCGTCCCCTGCTGGTTAGAATACGCCAGAATCATGAAGTCGACGTGCACGGGGCGACTCGGCAGGAGCTGTAGGATCTGTGGAGGGGCCAGACTAAGGTCCCTAAGCCTGCCTGAATGATGGAGAGGTATCCTTCAGGTCTTGACCATAGGCCTGAACCGGAACATGCCCCCCCCCCCCCTTTCCTTTGACGAGTCCGAGAACAGCATCAAGAATGTGGGGAAAGGACGAGAATATACACGACCATCAAGAGGCTCCATAGGTCAACACCCATTGCAGGTCTAATAGTTCCGCTGGTCCCATAGGGGCCAGGAAGTCTGGTTAAACATTGCCTGAAGCCACCGGAACTTGGATCGCCCCACATGGAACTTATCCTGAGGCGACTGTTCGGACTATAGACGGGTCAATGAGGAAAGGAGAACTAGGAAACGTTCCAAGGTAGGGCTGAAAGCTCTGCTTGACTGAGAACAGGTACTGCGACTCTCCTCAGTCTTGCCACAGTCAACCGAAAGGAAGGCTCGGAGGATGTGGTAACAGAATCTGGCGTCACCAGGTGGTCACCCATCCAAGTACCGACGTTGCTTAACCTCGCTGGACGGACGAGAAGCGGGGTTTCCAACGTGGTAAGGCCGTTGACTCAATATCATGGCCAGATACTCCAGATGTTGAGGCAGAGGAAGAGAAGGCTCCAAGCAAAATACCATGAGCCCACACTCATGATAAGCATCCGGAAGCTTGTCCCGGCGCTGAAGAAGGTCGAACCCGAACCTACCGGAGTTGACCAGCCCTCCAAACAGCAGAGGAGGCGGAAGCCTGCACCTGAGCGGCCAAGAGGATTGATTGATTGATTGATTTAAAGTTTTCAGGCATCCTGACATCTGAGGTCATTGACGCCGGTAACATTTAACTTATGTATACAAGAATAAAAAATAAATCAAATAAAAAATAAAAGAGTATTCAATTAAAATTCATAAAAGTTGAATGTCATAAAAGTTAAATATTTTTCAGAAGACCTGCTTCTGAAATAAATCTAAAAATGCCACTTGCATGGTAGGACACATCATTTCCAAGAATCTTGGCGAGGATGAACCTGCCACCCTCACCTCAAGCCTCAAACAAATATCTATTCCGCAAGTTGTTATGATTGGGGCATTCGGTCAACAAATGCCTTACTGTTAGAGGTACTAAACAGTCGTCACAATACGGTTGGTGTTGGCCCTTCAGCAGAAACTCATGTGTCAACCGAGTGTGACCAATACGGAGACGACAAAGAGACGTCTCCCATTTTCGGGGCATCATATTATACCTTCAAGGAGATATGTCATTTGTTATCTCTCGCATTTTATTGCCATCTTGACTATCCCATTGCTGTTGCCATTTATTGCAAACCAATTTCTTGATGTCAGGTAAGAAATCATCAGAGGGAATGGGATACCTTCTTGGCAGCAACTCGGATGCAGCCTCCTTAGCCAGTGAATCTGCCTTCTCATTCCCGGACACACCTACATGTGCTGGAACCCAACAAAATTGAACTGTTATACCTCTCCGTCCAATAATGATAAGCCATTCTAAAATCTTTAAAACTAGAGGGTTATTAGAATTAAAAACTTCCATAGCTTGAAGGACACTCCTTGCATCACTAAAAATTGTAAAATATGATATTTTAATTATAAAATAAATTTTTGAATATACTTACCCGGTGAATATATAATAGGTGCAACTCTGCGGCTCGACAGACAACATACTTAAAAAACTCGCGAGCGATCGCTATGCAGGTTGCGGGTGTGCCCACCAGCGCCAACTGTCGGCCAGATACCACTCTCGGATGTAAACAAAACCTTCAATTCTTCTCGTCCCACTGCGTCTCTATTGGGGAGGAAGGGAGGGTCGTTTAATTTATATATTCACCGGGTAAGTATATTCAAAAATTTATTTTATAATTAAAATATCATTTTTAAATATTTAACTTAGCCGGTGAATATATAATAGCTGATTCACACCCAAGGAGGTGGGTAGAGACCAGAGTTAAATATGTTTACGTCGTATAAGCTAAGAGTTTTTTCATTTTGACAGTTATCAATATAACAAAACCAAAATAAATAGGTACCTGGTAAGGAAGTCGACTTAGACGATTACTCTGCCTTGTAAGTCTGTCTTCCTTACGGAGCCCAGCGATCCTCTTAGGATGCTGACAGACTCCTAGGAGCTGAAGTATCAAGGGCTGCAACCCATACAACAGGACCTCATCAAACCCCTAATCTGGGCGCTCTCAAGAAATGACTTTGACCACCCGCCAAATCAACCAGGATGCGAAAGGCTTCTTAGCCTTCCGAACAACCCATAAAAACAACATTAAAAAACATTTCAAGAGACAGATTAAAAGGATATGGAATTAGGGAATTGTAGTGGTTGAGCCCTCACCCACTACTGCACTCGCTGCTACGAATGGTCCCAGTGTGTAGCAGTTCTCGTAAAGAGTCTGGACATCTTTCAAGTAAAATGATGCGAACACTGACTTGCTTCTCCAATAGGTTGCGTCCATTATACTTTGCAGAGATCTATTTTGCTTAAAGGCCACGGAAGTTGCTACAGCTCTAACCTCGTGCGTCTTAACCTTAAGCAAAGATCGGTCTTCCTCACTCAAGTGTGAATGAGCTTCTCGTATTAACAATCTGATAAAATATGACAAAGCATTCTTTGACATAGGTAAGGATGGTTTCTTAACCGAACACCATAACGCTTCAGATTTGCCTCGTAAAGGTTTAGTACGAGCTAAGTAGAACTTAAGAGCTCTAACAGGGCATAATACTCTTTCTAGTTCATTGCCTACGATCTCCGATAAGCTAGGAATATCGAAAGATTTAGGCCAAAGACGAGAAGGCAGCTCATTCTTGGCTAGGAAACCAAGCTGCAGAGAACAAGTAACTTTTTCTGACGAAAACCCGATGTTCTTGCTGAAGGCATGAATCTCACTGACTCTTTTAGCCGAGGCCAAGCATACCAGGAAAAGAGTCTTAAGAGTGAGATCTTTCAGGGAGGCTGAATGTAAAGGCTCAAACCTGTATGACATGAGGAATCTTAGGACCACGTCTAAATTCCACCCAGGTGTAGCCAAACGACGCTCCTTCGTGGTCTCAAAAGACTTAAGGAGGTCTTGCAGATCTTTATTGTTGGAAAGATCTAAGCCTCTATGCCGGAAGACCGAGGCCGACATGCTTCTGTAGCCCTTGATCGTAGGAGCTGAAAGGGAGCGAACTTTTCTCAGGTATAAGAGAAAATCAGCTATTTGAGCTACAGAGGTACTGGACGAGGATACAGAAACTGACTTGCACCAGTCTCGGAAGACTTCCCACTTCGATTGGTAAACTCTAATGGTAGAAGCTCTCCTCGCTCTAGCAATCGCACTGGCTGCCTCCTTCGAAAAGCCTCTAGCTCTCGAGAGTCTTTCGATAGTCTGAAGGCAGACAGACGAAGAGCGTGGAGGCTTTGGTGTACCTTCTTTACGCGCGGCTGACGTAAAAGGTCTACCCTTAGAAGAAGACTTCTGGGAAAGTCTACCAGCCATCGAAGTACCTCGGTGAACCATTCTCTCGCGGGCCAGAGGGGAGCAACTAACGTCAACCTTGTCCCTTCGTGAGAGGCGAATTTCTGCAGTACCTTGTTGACAATCTTGAATGGTGGGAATGCGTAAAGATCTAGGTGTGACCAATCTAGGAGAAAGGCATCTATATGTATTGCTGCTGGGTCTGGGACTGGAGAGCAATAGATTGGAAGCCTCTTGGTCAACGAGGTTGCAAAGAGATCTATGGTGGGTTGACCCCAAGTCGCCCAAAGTCTCTTGCACACATCCTTGTGGAGGGTCCATTCGGTTGGAATTACTTGCCCTTTCCGACTGAGACAATCTGCTAGAACGTTCAAGTCGCCCTGGATGAACCTCGTTACTAGGGAGATGCCTCGATCTTTTGACCAGATGAGCAGGTCCCTTGCGATCTCGTACAGAGTCAGTGAGTGGGTACCTCCCTGTTTGGAAATGTACGCCAAGGCCGTGGTGTTGTCCGAGTTGACCTCCACCACCTTGCCTCGAAGGAGATTCTCGAAGCTTATCAAGGCCGGGTGAACCGCCAAAAGCTCCTTGCTGTTGATATACATGCTCCTCTGACTCGAGTTCCACAGACCTGAGCATTCCCGACCGTCCAGCGTCGCGCCCCAGCCCAAGTCCGATGCGTCTGAGAAGAGAACATGGTTGGGTTTCTGAACTGCTAGGGGAAGACCCTCTCGTAGACTGATATTGTCTTTCCACCAAGTCAGACAAGTCTTTATCTTTTCGGAAATCGGGATCGAGACCGCCTCTAGCGTCTTGTCCTTTTTCCAGTGAAAAGCTAGATGGAATTGTAGAGGTCGAAGGTGTAGCCTTCCTAACGAGACAAATTGCTCCAGGGATGATAGCGTTCCTACCAGACTCATCCAATTCCTGACTGAGCAACGTTCTCTCTTCAACATCTTCTGGATGACGAGTAGGGCTTGATCTATTCTGGGGGCCGACGGAAAAGCCCGAAAAACTGGACTGTGAATCTCCATCCCTAAATACAGAATATTTTGGGATGGGATCAGTTGGGACTTTTCCAAGTTGACTAGGAGTCCCAATTCCTTGGTCAGATCTAGAGTCCAATTGAGATCCCTCAGACAGCGATGACTGGAAGAGGCTCTGAGAAGCCAGTCGTCCAAATAAAGGGAGGCTCGGATGTCCGATAAATGGAGGAATTTTGCCACATTCCTCATAAGCCTCGTAAACACTAGAGGAGCCGTGCTTAGGCCAAAGCACAGGGCCCGAAACTGGTACACCACATCGTCGAAGACGAATCTCAGTAAAGGTTGGGAATCTGAGTGAATGGGGATGTGGAAGTAAGCGTCCCTTAGGTCGAGAGAGACCATCCAGTCTCCCTTTCTGACCGCTGCTAAGACTGACTTTGTGGTCTCCATGGTGAACTTCGTCTTTGTGACAAAGACATTCAGAGCACTGACGTCTAGCACCGGTCTCCAACCTCCTGTCTTCTTTGATACTAGGAAGAGACGGTTGTAAAACCCCGGTGATTGAAGGTCCGAGACTTTGACCACCGCTCCTTTCTCTAGTAAAAGAGACACTTCCAGTTTCAGGGCTTGTCTCTTTGTTTCCTCTCGGTACCTGGGAGAGAGATCGATGGGGGACGTCGCTAGAGGAGGTCTGCGTACAAAAGGGATTTTGTACCCCTCTCTGAGCAACCTCACAGATTGTTGATCTGCGCCTCTCTTCTCCCAGGCTTGCCAGAAGTTCTTGAGTCTGGCACCTACTGCTGTCTGAAGTTGCGGGCAGTCAGACTCTGCCCCGCGAGGACTTGGATCCTTTCCTCTTTCCTCTCTTCCCTTCGGCACGAGCACCTCCCCTGCTGGGGGCTCTGCCACGAAAGGGCGGAATAAACCTGGACGCTGGAGTGTCTATCCTAGGTCTAGCAGACAAGGCAGGCAAAGGGGGAACTTTGCAAGCCGAGGACGCAACTAAATCGTGGGTGTCCTTCTGCACTAAAGACAAGGCAATTTCCTTAACTAAGACTTCAGGAAACAAGCACTTAGACAAGGGCGCAAATAGTAGCTCAGATCTTTGACATGGCGTCACTCCTGCTGATAGAAAAGAGCACAGAGACTCTCGTTTCTTTAGGACTCCTGACGTGAAAGAAGCGGCAAGCTCGTTAGATCCATCGCGGACGGCCTTGTCCATGCAGGACATAATGAGTAAGGAAACATCCCTATTGGCAGATGAGATTTTCCTACTCAGGGCTCCCAAACACCAGTCCAGGAAGTTAAAAACTTCAAACGCCCTAAAGATGCCTTTAAGAAGGTGGTCCAGGTCCGAGGATGACCAACTAATCTTCGAGCGTCTCATGGCAAGGCGGCGGGGAGAGTCTACAAGACTTGAGAAGCCGCCCTGGGCAGAGGCAGGAACTCCCAAGCCGAGAACTTCTCCCGTGGCATACCAGACGCTCGATCTAGACGAGAGTTTAGAAGGGGGGGAAGGCAAAGGCCGTCTTCCCTAAACTCCTCTTGGTTTCCAACCAATCGCCTAACAGCCGTAAAGCTCTCTTGGATGAGCGAGAGAGAACGAGTTTCGTAAAGGCTGGCATGGCAGCAGGAACGCCTAAAACGAACTCAGACGGCGGCGAACGAGGAGCCACAGAGATAAAGTGTTCAGGGAACAAATCTTTAAAAACAAGCATGACTTTTTTAAAGTCCATAGATGGTGGAACTGCTTTAGGCTCATCTAAATCTGAAGGCTGATCCTCAGGCTGTGGTTCAGCAACGTCCTCATCTAAAAGTTCCTCATCTGATAACTGATGAGAAAACGGCAAAGGGGTAGGCAACGTTTGACTCGCAGCGTCCGGCCGCACTGGTGCATACGTGACGGAGCAGGACGCAGCGTCCTGAAACTGCTGAACAGTCTGGGAACTGTCAACAACAACAGGTGCGCGAGGACGCACAGCGTCCACCCGAGACTGTTTAGACCGTCTGGGTTGTGCAGTCAACACCATACTGGGTTGCGGAGGTTGACGCACCGCGTCAAAACAAGTCAACTTTGATGGTTGGTGAACGTCCTGAACGTCACCAGTCGCATCAGTGAGTTGCCTAACGTCAACGTGCGGCTGGAAATCCACACGGGATCGCATCGGGGGAGGTACAACCCCAACTGGTTAACGCGAGAAAGCTACATCAACGTCAACAGGACGCACAACAGAACGCTTGGATGGCTGACGGCCAGTAGGTTCAACGGAAACCTTCTCTGTGTTGTAGTCTTCCATAAGGGACGCAAGCTTAGACTGCATGTCTTGCAGTAACACCCATTTAGGGTCTACGGAAGCGGGTGTGGTAACAGACGGGGTTAGCGACTGAGACGGCACAACTTTGCCTTTCTTAGGCGGCGAGCAGTCATCAGATGACGGCAACGGGTCCGAACTGTCCCAGTGGCTACATCCGGGACGTTGGACTTGTCCTGAAGGGACCGACTTGCGTTTCAAAGGTCTAGAGACCTTGCTCCATGGTTTCTTACGTGAAACGCCTTCGGACGACGAGGTAAAAATGGGCTCTCTCGTCTTATGGTAGGGGCGATCTTGACGAGATACGCCTGATACCAAAGAGGGAACGTCTGTTCGCTGATCAAGGCCTCTCGAACCCATAAGTCGTACGACATTGCTTCTCCCCTGGGCTTGGGAGCTTGCAAGAGGTCCCGGACTAGGTGAACGACAGGCACGAACAGACGAACCCTCGGTCGCAACACTGTTCACAACACTTTGCGTAACACTAGGCACTTTCCCACTTTCCGCCGTGGCACTTTGGCACTTGAGTTCCTTCACGTCCGCCATGAGTTGATTACGGTCACTTGCTAAAGCCTCAACTCTCTCCCCCAAGGCATGAATAGCATGCAACATGTCTTGCATAGACGGTTCCTGAGTGCTAGGAGGGGGGTTAGGAACAACCACTACAGGGGAAGGATTAGGTTCAGGGGCATGTGGAGAGGAAAAATCTACGGACCTAGAAGAACTTCTCCTTACCCTATATCTCTCTAGTCTGCGTGTATATTTATCAAATTCGATCCAATCGAATTCCGAAAGGCCCACGCATTCCTCACACCGATCTCCCAATTGACAGGTTTTACCCCAACAATTGGAACAAACAGTGTGAGGGTCGAGAGAAGCCTTTGGAAGACGCCTATTACAGTCCCTAGCATTACACTTTCGAAACTTAGGAACTTGAGAAGGGTCAGCCATTTTGAATTAGTCAAAGAAAATTCCAAAAACGATCTAAGTCATCAACAAATAATCCGATTCAAAAAAGAGTTCAAGGGTTTATTTTGAAGAAAAACACCTGTAAAAGCTCAAACCAAATTAAAGTACTTCACCAAATATGATGGGAAAACTCCAGGTTCTACAGCGAGTAAAAGTACGTCTTGTCGTCGACGTCGACAGAGAAGAATTGAAGGTTTTGTTTACATCCGAGAGTGGTATCTGGCCGACAGCTGGCGCTGGTGGGCACACCCGCAACCTGCATAGCGATCGCTCGCGAGTTTTTTAAGTATGTTGTCTGTCGAGCCGCAGAGTTGCAGCTATTATATATTCACCGTCTAAGTTAAATATTTAAAATACCCTCCTTCTCCAACGCTATTTTCTCAATAGCGGTTAATATTCCATACAGTTCGGCAGTAAATATGGAAGCGGTCAGAGGAAGTGCACCTCTACAATTAAAACCATTACTATGTACTCCAAATCCAACGCCAGCATCTGATTTGGAGCCATCAGTATAGATAAAAGTTGATCCACTATGTTCTTTAACATGTTCATTAAAAAGAGACTTGGGTTCTAGGTCTGACATATTCTTCTTATCTCCAATAAAATATTTACAAAAAGATATCTCCGGTAACTTCCATGGAGGCGTTGATGATACCTTGAATGGAAGTACCTTATTTCTAGTTATATCCAGACTATTTAATAATCGTTTCACCTGAAAGCCATAAGGTTGAGGAGATTTTGGGTGCAACCCAAAGTATGATGCTTGTCTTACAAGGCTTGCAGTCTGAAATGCTAGAGAGTTAGGGAGTCTTTGCAATCTAAACCAATACCGAAGAATGGAAGACATTCGGTAAAAGTCTAGAGGTAACTCTCCAACATCAACAAGGAGACTTGGGATAGGCGAGGTTTTAAAAGCACCAGTAGATAATCTAATACCTGCATGATGTATCGAGTCTAATATTTTTAACCGGCTTGGGGTGGCTGAAGAATATACCTCACAACCATAACTAATTTTGGAAAAAATCAAGGCCTTGTATAATTTTAAAATAGTATTGCGATCTGCCCCCCACGATGTATGGGACAATACTTTTAAGATATTCAGAGCTTCAACACATTTAGCTTTTAATGCTTTTAAGTGAGAAACCCATGTCAGCCTACAATCAAATATCAAACCTAAAAATTTAGCTTCTCTTGCACATGGTATCCGTTGACTTTTAATGTATATATCCGGGTCTGGATGTACTCCCCGGATACGACAAAAATGGACAACGGTAGTTTTACTTGTCGAGAACTTAAATCCATTCATGTCAGCCCACTGGATAATTTTATCAATAGAGAGTTGGGTTTTTCTCTCAACTATTGCCATTCTGGTGCCAGCAAATGATATCGAGAGATCATCCACAAATAATGTTGAGAGAACATCCTGGGGAATGGCTGAGGATATCCCATTAATTGCTAGTGCAAAAAGGGTTACACTCAGCACACTACCCTGAGGAACTCCTTCTTCCTGGCACTTACTCTCGGATAGAGTTTCCCCAACTCTCACTTGAAAAACTCTACATGAAAGAAATGCCTGAATAAATAGTGGCAGCTCTCCTCTCAATCCCAATTCATGAATGGTTTTAAGTATACCATATCTCCATGTGGTATCATATGCCTTTTCAAGGTCAAAAAATACTGTAACATGGTGCTGTTTGGAAGCAAAGGCTTCACAAATAGAAGACTCTAGTCGTATCAACACATCAGTCGTTGAGTGCATTTTTCGGAATCCACATTGAATCGGTGATAAAATACCTTTCTTTTCAAGGTACCACGTCAGCCTTGCATTGACCATCTTCTCCATGACTTTACATAAACAAGATGTCAATGCAATAGGGCGATAGTTTGCTGCTAAAAACTTGTCTTTACCGGGTTTTAAAAAGGCTAAAATAATGGCTAGTTCCCAAACACTTGGATAACTATGATCATGCCATATTCTATTAATAATACTTAAAATAAATAGCTTTGTATTAAAATGTACATGTTTAATCATTGCATATGGAATTCCATCGGGTCCAGGGGCTGTATCATTGCAATGAGCAAGTGCGGAATCAAATTCTCTTTCAGTGAAAGGAGAATTATACGACTCTTCCCTTCTTGTTGCAAAATTTAAAATTTTCTTTTCTTCAGTGCTCCTATACTGGTGACCAGGAGCTCCTTCACACTTGCTGGATACTTTTGAAAAATGATTAGCCAGGGCATTGCTAACATCATTTGCTTCAGTTACATACTGGCCATTCACCCTCAACACTGGTGGTGGGTTGGGGGTGAATTTGCCGGCTATCTTTTTTACTTTCCTCCACACAGAAGATGGTGGTGTTCTACTGTTAATGGAGGAAACAAAAGACATCCATGACTGGCGCCTTGCTTCTTTCATGGCACGACGGAACTGTGCTCTACATTTCTTGTACATAATTAAATTCTCATCAGTTCTGCGTCTACGCAATCGTGTTAAAGATCTTCTAATGGCTCTGTGCAGGGCAGTTAGTTCTGAAGACCACCACGGGACTGGTCGTCGTTTGAATAACCCTGTTGTTTTTGGAATTGAATTGACTCCTGCTGTATGGAGAGTTCCATTCAGTAAGTCTATGGCATCATCGATATTTTCAACTTGTCCTGCATCCCCCTCAATTTCGCTTAGTTCACAAAATTTATCCCAGTCCGCCTTGTCAAGATTCCATCGTGGCGATCCCTGTAAAGGTGGACCATTGTTGGTGTTTATAATGATTGGTGCGTGATCACTAGTATGCCAATCATCTAATGTTCTCCAATCGAAGTCGAGAAGGCAATTAGAGCTTACGATTGATAGGTCAATACATGACAAGGTACCTGTCTGGACATGAAAGTGTGTGGGCTCTCCTGTATTAAGGAGTCCCACATCTTCATTTTCCACAATTGATGATATGATATTTCCCCTCGTGTTTGCTAAAACATCACCCCACAAAGGGTGTCTACCATTCAAATCTCCAAGTAAAAGGAAAGGTTGAGGGAGTTGTTGAATCACCTCCACTAAGTTGTCATACAAAATGTTATCATTTGGAGGCAAGTACAGAGAACAAATTGTATATTTTCGCCCTATGTCGATCTGTACAACCACTGCCTGCAGAGGTGTACGAATAGACAGAGAAACTTGGGGAACATCTCGACAAACGTATATGAGACTTCCGCCATGGCTCCCCACTTGGTGATCATATGGTGTCCTATAACTAATGTATTCGCGAGGGCAAGGGGTATTATGATCAAGTTTGCTCTCCTGTAGACAAATAATTATGGGGGAATGCTCATGAATAAGGAGCTTAAGTTCTTCATATTTGGCCCTTAAACCCTGACAATTCCATTGCAAAATGGAGGAAAAAACCATGGTTTATAATTTGGTAGACCCCTTGGATGGAGTCTTCCCATTAGCAGTGTTTGATCTAACACTATTTTTTGGTGGTTTTATTAAAGAGCGTCTTGATAGATTGGGTTTAGAATTTATGATTTTCTTTTTGTCTTTTTGATCTGATTGTTGAGGAGGTTGGTGGACCTCCACTTGAATTTCCGATTTATTTAAATTGACTTCCAGATCAGAAATATCAACAAACAAATCATCATACTTATTTGACGTCGTAATTTTGATATTTCTTATGGAAGGGGGCGAGAGAGATGGAGGTCTCTCTCTTTTCCGATTAGTAGGTTTTGAGCTACCAGGTTTTTGCACCTTCCCCAATACAGGTGCACCTGGTAACTTGGTGTCAGGTGGCATCTCCATCAAATCAGGCAAGGACATGGCCTGGGAGAGGTTAGTACTATTGTTGGTAAT